>NC_088349.1:36562500-36707500 GCF_036884655.1 Musa acuminata AAA Group
CCATAGTAGGGACAATGGAAATGCAATAATACTAAGCTTTTATTCAAAGAGGTAAGTATCCAAATATAGACAGTAAGATCATAATCCGATCTACATTGTTAAGTTATTACGATTAATAAATTATTTAATTAAAAATATATAGAACAAAGATGTCGATATTTATTTGTACAGTAGTAACCTGTGAGGACCGGATGTGATGGAATATTAACATTTAATTTTTACTTATAACATATATATATATATATATATTATAAATGGCGCTCTAAATTAAATTAAAAAAGCCTTCATAAATACTTATATATTCATGGTATTTTTAATTTTAGAAGGACGTATGCAAAATTTATACCATGAGATCGCCGCTTTTATTAGGGCAAAAGTCAACGAAAGTTGGCAAAGTAAGGCGTGGAATTGTGACGGAGGGCGGAGGTGGCGCGCTCCCGATTGGAAGAGCGTTGACCGAAAAGTCCATCTCCCGCCGAAGTCGATGCTTTCTCGGTCCATGCAATGTTCTTACATATTGGTATCTTTTCGGTTGAAGTCCCTCTTCCTCTGTCTCTCACGCGGCGGCCACTTCTTTACCAGGTTCATCGTTTCCTTCTATTTCACCTATTCTCCTCCCCCTAATCGCGATGTTGGTGTCCCCCGCAACGGCGCCCACCACAAATGACACCCTTCGTCACCTCTCCCTTTCCCTCCCCTCCGCCCCCTCTCGTCTCCGCGGCCGCCACCGCCGTCCCCGCCCTAACTTCACGGTACCATTCATCCATCTCTCCGTTGTTCTTCTTCTTCTTCCTCTTTTGTATGTACTCAAATAACGCACGCACACGCAGGGAATGCCATTCTTGCTCGGAGGATTTGGATGCGTCTGCATCATCTTCTTTTCACTCACTGGCTCGATTTACTTCGTTCTGAACCAACTACAACAACAGCCGGAGGACCGGCAGCTCCATCCCGATGATGGTTCTCTTAATCGGCCCGATTCGCCGAGCATCGTCATCTTCGCCGCCCCGCGACGGTTCTCGACGGACAAGCCGGATCTGGTGGGCGCGAGACAGGACATGGCTGTTCGGTCGTGGCTGGCCCTGTCGCCGGACGTCTCCGTCGTCCTCTTCGGTCAGCACCCGTCCATCTTCGCCTTAGCTCGCTCCCTTGGGCCGCGTGTTACCGTTGAGTCCGCCATCGATTTCACGTACGCAGAAACTAGTTCACATGTCTCCTCTTCTCTCTGCTTTTCCTGTGCATATCTGAGTATGTTCCATTGTTTGGTCCTAAGAACTGAAAGAAAAGATACAGATATGTGCTTCAAGGCATTATATAATTTTGGATCAGTTATTGAGATTCCTATAGTTTAGGCCTTTAGGGAGTTCAATGAGAATTTTTATTATAACCTTCATAATTAGACACTGTAACATGGATTATATGTGTGCTTTAATATTTATGTCAGTAGTCATATGTTGACTTATTTATACTGACTGCTATTTTTGTTTTAGGTTCATGGGGACCCCATTTTTCCATTCCATGGTTTCCAGGTCACAGGCCTTTAATTCTGGAATTTCTGTTCTTATTGACCCTGAGACCATTCTCCTACCTGACTTCCTTGGTATTCTGCATTATTCTCAGAATCTAAATCATAGCTGGTTCCTTTTTGCCAAGCCCCATTGTGTTTTGCACTTCCCTTTTCAATTGTTGGGCACTGGGAAGCATTGGTTACAAGAAGATGGAGAAGTTATAGAAGTTGAGAAGGTATTGTGGAACCTATTGTTGTCAAATCTAATATCTCGGATCAGCAGTGGCATACGATAAAATGCATTTCTTCTTCCATCAGTTGCAGGAACATCTGATTCAGAAAGGGAATTGGAGTACTTGCGGTGAGAGACTTCTTATGGCATGGAACAATGGAGTTCGGCCTTTGCATGCTGGGATTGTTCCTCCTTTTGTATATGGGGAGGGACTTCACAATGAATGGCTTGTTAATGAGGTGTTAGCCTCAGACTTGAGATTTGCTTTTGATTCCAGCTTGGTGCTGTCTAGTCTGTATCCTCAAAGTTTGGGCCAATGGTTTAGCAACTTCTCCAAGGATGCTGGGAGTGCAGATGAATTGGTTTGGAGGCACAGAGGAAATTACCAACTTTCTGCACTGTATGGATCATTTTCATTCCAACAAAGTAAATTTTGCAAAAACCCCAGTAAGCTAGTAAGGTGCTTGGGGAAATATTATTTAATCAATCGAGTAGAAGATGATGTTTCCTCCTTACAAGTATCTGATGGAATTGCAACTTATAGCACGGATCCTCATTTGTCAAGCAGAGAGCAGAAGTCACATATGTTCACAATATTTTCACGCTCACAGAGAGACAAGAAATGGAAGGCCTGTGTGAATAATATTGATGCGTTGAATTTGTCATATCAACCTATAGTCAAGAAACTGAATGAAGACAATTCTGAAGTGTCTTCAGCTCTGTCTTTGCCATTCTCAATAGAATTGCTCCTTCGAATTATTGCAGACAAGGATAAGTCTATTGTCCTTGCAATAGCTGGAAACAATTATCGGGACATGCTTATGAATTGGGTATGCCGTTTGCGGCATCTGGCAGTCAAAAATTTTGTCATATGTGCTCTTGATTCTGAAATTTACCATTTCTCGATATTGCAGGTATCTTGTCTCCATTCCTTTTTAATGTACTTTTGATGCTTACATCTTCCATTTCTTTCTTATGAGAAAAAACTTGTAATTTAAATCACAGTTCAGGCAGATCATTATCAGTTCTTTTCTTATGCTTATTGCTGCAATGTTTCTGTGTTACAGGGACTACCAGTCTTCAAGAACCCACAGGCTCCAACCAATATCAGCTTCAATGATTGCCACTTTGGCACTGAGTGCTTTCGAAGAGTGACAAAAGTGAAATCCAGAATAGTTCTGCAGATTTTAAAACTGGGATATAATGTGCTAATGAGTGATGTTGATGTCTATTGGTTTAATAATCCATTGCCATTCCTTGTGTCATTTGGTCCTGGTACACTGGTGGCACAGTCTGATGAATATAATGAGACAGGTAGGTCTTTGATTGTCGAACTGCACGCATGAGTGAAGTCTTATGTCCTAACTTAACCTCTATGAAATGTTAGTTATGCAGTTTGGTAATTCATTGCTTTATGGTGTTGTGATGAATATGTGGATTAGTAAAGATCCTTGATTGATTAGCATCTTGTCATGCATCTTTTACATTAACATTTGTTGGAAGAGAATTGTTATGTGGTTGCAGATTTATATTATTGACATGCAGATGTGCATTTCATTCTACTCGATCCAAGGATTGCATTATGGTTTATTAAAGCTAAATTTGATTTTCATCAAGTACACATGGTAACAACAGGATATTCTGTTCTTGTTAGTGGAATATAGAATTTATATCATGATACTTAGATTTTAAGTTGACGATAGCAGATTATATGATAGCGTCATTTGCTAAGAAATAGCTACTTAAGGATATGATTATTTGAATCATTATTTTGAAATTTTATGTTTTATTTTATAGCCATGAAAGATTTTTCTTAAGTTCTGCCTTCATTTATTTGTATATGGCAGGGCCTATAAACTTGCCACGGCGTTTAAATTCTGGTTTCTACTTTGCTCGCTCTGAGATGTCAACAATTGCTGCATTTGAGATGGTGGTGAAGCATGCATCTGCCTCAGAACTATCTGAACAACCAAGTTTCTATGATGTTCTATGTGGGGAAGGCGGTGTCAATCGCATGGGTGATGATAAGTGTCAAGAGCCCAATACAAATCTGACTGTGATTTTCCTGGACAGGAACCTATTTCCAAATGGAGCTTACAGAGGCCTATGGGAAAAACATGATGTTAGGTCTTCTTGTATGAAGTTGGGATGCTTAATACTTCATAACAATTGGATCAGTGGAAGGAAGAAAAAATTAGAACGTCAAGTGTTCTCTGGCCTTTGGGACTATGATCCTAGCTTGAGGATGTGCCTGCAGAAATGGCAAATCCCAAATCAGCTAATATTTCTCGATCACTAGTCTGATATATAAAAAAAGATCATGATTATACTGCAGCATGAATTTTCTTTTCTGGTAAATGATCATGCTGCATCTAGTTAAACAAAAATCGAGGTTCTTCTCATGGCTTTACTTAAGGTTCATTTGTACAAACTTTGCTGAGCTTTGCTGCTGTATCTGGGTGAGAATTGCTAGATGAACTTGGATATTTTGCCAGCTTCATCTTTGACTTCAATGATTCATTTACCTGAAGCATATCATCAAGATTTCATGGAGGATGATCTATGCTATCAGCATTTGAACTTTCACCAGTAATATTTTGTTTACACCGAACAGCGGAAACAGTCATGAAGTACCGTGACAATTACTGGCAGCAGGCTATCTTTTTGCATCTCCAACGCAGGGTTGCCCGTGTAGTAAGAAGGAAGAAATTGCTAGAAAGCTGGACATAACAAGAAGGTAGGAAAATTGTTAACACTACCTATTTTGTCACTGATGATATGGAGCTTGTGCTGTTACATCAATATCTTTATAGACAGTAATAATCAGATTGATTGTGCCGGAGAATACACTCATTGCATTTATGCATGCTGATGATAATGAGTTGATGTGCAAACCTAAGTAATTACTGCATCATCAGCATACAAATCTTAACATGCCAATGAGTTGTAAGAGGGACAGTATTTTATCATTCATTAACTTTTTACATGAAATTGATTTGTATAAAACATAGTATTTGAAAAGGTTTTTGTGGATGATAATTTCTGGATTGATGTGGGTTTGACCAACTCTTATCATGCCAAACGACATTCCATGACAGGTGTTTGAAACTAAGGTGAAAGAAAATGATGCTACCTATCCTCTATCTTAAATCCTTTTATCTCGCTTGATGCAAAAATCGCTAATTTCATATAGGATTTTCTTTTGTCACCATGCAAAATTATTAGTTCATATTCTTTTCATATTTTAGGCACTCTCATAGACTGTTTATAATGGGATTGGGTAGAAAATAAAAAGGGTGATTTTTCTGGAAAAGCTCCAAGTTTTGGATTTTTTTCAAATAGCTCTATCGTTTCTATATTTTTTCAAAGTGAGCTCTTCCCCTTATGAAAAGACCAAAAAATACCCCTAAACAATAATTTTATGGCAAAATCTAGTTTGCTCTAAACTGATCCAATATTTTTGAATAGATTTGATAATATTTTAGGATGGAGTTATAGTCTTTTTTATTTACAGTATTTTTTAATAAAGTTATATTTTTTTATTAATGAATACACCATAATTGAATAACATCTCATTTTTTAATTATCATTCACTCATAATAAATGATTATAAAATATTCTAAAGTTTCTAAAAATATTAGACCTAAATTTAAGATAAAATGAACAAAATTTTAATTTTCATTATAGTTCACTTTGAAATATGTCAAGGCCTTCACAATTTCATCCAAAATCATTCCATTTCACATATTGATAATTTTATGATATCTCCAAACCTATAGTAAAATTGATATTTATTGTTCATGAAAATTTTAATTAATTGAAATTGAGTTACATTGTTTTGGTTTTGTAACAAAGCATTGTAAGTCCACTAAAATATTTTAATTAAAATATTTTGTCATCATTCTCCAATAAATTAAATAAATATAATAAGATTTTTAAAATTATAGTTTAAGGTTATGTAAAAATATAAGCACTTGTCATCCATTATTTTGAAAAATATTAAAATATTCTTAATTTTTATTTAAAATTACTTAATATCTCTCAAATAAAATATTTTTGGAAATCTTAATACATACAGCAAGGTTAATAATTATTGTTTATAAGAATTTGAATTAATTAAGATTAAGCAAGAGTGTTTTTGAATTGAGTTACAGTATTTTTTAATAGCGTTACAATGTATTTAGTAATCTATGAAAATAAAGACCTATTTAGAAGCTGAAATATCAAAAAACATTACATAGATCCATTATGTTTTGGTGGAAATGAGAAAAAATAAAAAATAAAAAACTAAATTATTTTGATTTAAAAAATAAAAATATCAAAAAACTTCTCTAAATTAGAAATTTTGTTATAGATGTCCAGGTCGAAATTGAAAGCTTTCTTGAAAATTTGATAGCATTTAGATTATTTCTTGAGATTGATACTCTAATTTTGAGATTAGAATCAAGGTATTAGATATGATATCGGATAATGAGAAATGAAATTTGAAGAGCTTATAATTTTATTTGTTGGAAACACTTTTGGAACGAAGTTAAACAGATTCATAAGTTTAAAATCACAAAGAGATACAAAAACTCATCGATAATTAAACAAGAATACATAACTTAAAAAAAAAACTCATCACTTAATGAAATATCTAAGAGATACAAAGATTAAACCTACTATATGATAAACCAAAGAGATACAGAGTTAAAAAAGAAAATTTAAAGAGTTTTTACAAATACAATCATATTCTGCTCCTCATTATCCCAGTATCAATTTAGTATCAGAGCTAAAGGCTAGAGATCATGATAAAACGAAATGAAAAAGATATAATTAGTAAAGATAGTGGTTATGAAAATGACGTTAAGTCCTTG
This sequence comes from Musa acuminata AAA Group, assembly GCF_036884655.1. Taxonomy (NCBI): domain Eukaryota; kingdom Viridiplantae; phylum Streptophyta; class Magnoliopsida; order Zingiberales; family Musaceae; genus Musa; species Musa acuminata. The sequence continues at coordinate 36,569,096 of NC_088349.1, forward strand.
AGATTGCAGCTACAAAGATTGTTTCATAGTCTACAAGGGAGTTAGGAGGATATTGAGTAAGGTATAGAGATCAAGATGAGTGGCAGAACAAATATAACCCAAAGTTAGATATTCTAAAGTTTGAAGGTAAAATCAATATTAATGACTTTATTGATTGGTTTAACATGATGGAAAAAATGTTTGAGTTTCATGAACCACCAAAACAAAAGAAGATAAAGCTTGTAGCACTCAAACTCGGAAGGAATATTTCTTTTTAGCGGGAAAACCTAAATAAGCAAAGAGAATGTGAGGGGAAGAGTAACATCATGAGAGAAAATGAAAAGGGAGTTGAAGATAAAATACTTGCTTAACTATAGATAAGAGATATTTTTCAAAACTTATGATTTCAAGTAAAAAAATCTTAGTGTGGAGGAGTACACAGCACAGTATGATAATCTCATGTTAAAAAGAGAGCTTGTGGAACAAGAGGAGCAAACCATTGCAAGATATTTAGGAGGTCTGAAATATGAGATTGTTAAAGTGGTACAACTCTAGCCATATTGGTCTTTAAATGATATAAGCAAGTTGGCTTTAAAAGCTGAGAAGCAATAGAAGTTTAAAAAGGATTCTCAATACGGGCCAAAAGAAGATTCTATAAGAGGAGGAAATTCTAAGCATACTCTCCATAGCAAGGTGGTGTCAAAGGTGGTAAAGGATCTGTTAGCAATAAACAAACACCTAATTCTTCTACACCAAGTAGCCGAAAATACTTTAAATGTTAGGGTTTTGGGCATATTACTTCAAATTGTTCAAATAGGAGGATTATTACTTTAGTTAAAGATCATAGTGATGGAGAAGGAGATGAAGCCAGCAACAAACTAGAATATGATGATGATGATAATAAGGAAGAGGTGACTTATGCTAATCATGCTATGTCTATTGTGGTATAACATAGCTTAAAAGTATCCTATGTAGCTAAGGTTAAAAGTTAGGTGAGAAAAAACATTTTTCACACCTAATGCACTTCTCACGATAAGGTGTGCTTAGTGATTACTAATAGTGGTAGCTTTAAGAATGTGGTATTTGTAGAGATGGTGTTAGGACCATTTCGGCACTAAGAGGGGGGGGGGCGAATTAGTGCTTTCGTAAAATTTTTGATGGTTTGAAAAATTTCATTCGATTCAAAATAAATCTCATTCAATGAAAACCGATATTGAGTGCACTTGACTTAAAGTAAGTACAAAGTGCAATGAGCAATAAAAACAGTAAGCAATAGAGATAAATAGCAAAGAAGAGAGCACACCGGATTTATAGTGTTATGGTCATCGTGACCTACATCCACTCTCGATTCCTCCTCCGTCGAGGCCATCGACTTCCACTATCGATATTATTTCAATGGATGATGATCAACTATCCTCTTACAACCCTTTTTTCCTTTTCTCAAGTTCATAAGATAATCTTTACAAGCCACTCACCCTTCTCTTAAACTAAAACTGAAACTTAGAGCTAGAGGGGGATTCTTAAGGAATTATAGCAGAGTTTTCATACTATTTTTGTTCAAGTTATTGTCTTGACCGAGCAGGGATGAGTGGGGTATCTATAGGCCCCAAATGGATTCAAATTTGGAGCCAAAATGGTCTCATCCTAGGTCTTTGGGGTACTGGTGATACCACCGCTAATATTGGGCGGTACCACTGCTTGCAGACTAATACTAAGCGATACCACGGCCCAATCTAGCAGTACCACCACCTGACAGCCTCGAAGACTAGGCTCTAAGAGACTGAGCGGATATATCGTTTGGTTTGGTGGTGCCATCACTTGACCCAACTTTTAGGTCACTGAATGGGCCTCCTAATAGGCCCAAATCTTTCCTAGATCAGGCCCAATAGGCTCCTAATTGAGTTGGCCTAATTATGTTTAAAACTAACTCAATTACAACCTAGACTACTTCAATCAAGACATAATTGATTACAATCATGAATCATATGTTATCTGGCATGTCGTCCGACCCTTCGGCACTTCATCCGACCCTTCGGTGCTTTGTCTAACCTTTCGACACATCATCCTCTCCTTTAATGTATTGCCTAATCGGCATGTTGACCTCCACAACATCCGATCTCCTTGGCATAATTTTTTATCCTTTTGGCCTGATGCCTAAACTTATGGCAAGAAGCCTTCTACTGACACATCGACCAGTCCTCTATCCCAATGTTTAATCTTCTGACATGTTCCATTTTGCCCTAATATTTGATTCTATTACTTTAATCGATTTATCTTTCCCTTATTAAAGCTAGTCCTGTCACTTAAATGCACATTACATTATAACTTTATAAATTAGTTTTACATCAAAATCCAAGATTCAATATCTCTCCCTTTTTAATGATGACAATCAATTAATGATAGAGTTTAACTAAACTCCCCCTATCAATATGTCATATTAATAGAACCTTTGAATTCATGAGTATTTCATCATTGCATGCAAAATTTCAAATCATCATAATAATTTTAAAATATAAAATTTCATCATACCATACATGATTAACATTATAACTTCTCCCCCTTTATCATAAAAAAAAGGAGAAAAGTTCAATTAGCAATATTTTGAATCATACAAGCTAGCAATAATTTTGAATTATGTAAGTTAGCAATTTTTGTTATTCTTAAGATATGCAAGATAGCAAATTCTTTCTTCTCTTTTGGAAAGTGTAAGCTAGCAAGTTTTGCCTTTCTTTGCAAGCTAGTAATTTTTCCTTTCTTGAGATGTGTAAGTTTAGCAATTTTTATTATTCTTGAGATGTGCAAGCTAGCAAATTCTTTCTTCTCTTTCGAGAAGTGCAAGCTAATATGTTTTTCCTTTCTTTGCAAGCTAGCAATTTTCCCTTTCTTGAGATGTTTAAGTTTAGTGATTTTTGCTTCTTCTTGAAGTGTGCAAGTTAGCAATTCTTTCTCCTCGAAATGTGCAAGCTAGCAATTTTGTCTTTCTTTACGATGCGCAAGCTAGCAAGACTTTCTCCTCCTTTGTCATTGTCAAAAAGAAGGGAAGAATACAATAATGCAAAATCCTTTTTTTTTTACATCAATGATTCAATCATATCATGAGATATACAAATAATAAATACAAGACAATTATATTTAATAAAATTGAAGTCATAAACATTAAGAAGTCTAGTAATATATCATGGTTTATCTTTTCTTTAGCAAATACCAAGAAGAATTGTAGGAGAACAATTAATGAAAAATCTTGATTCATATAAAATTTTAAGTTATAATTTTGAGAAATTAAAAGAAACATAGGAGAACTTGATTCATGCATAAGAAATCTCAAGTCATTAAGATCATGATTCATAAAAAATAAATCTCAATTCATAAATATTAAGGTCATAGTTTGTTTGCATAAGTCTCTTCTTTAGTAAATGGTAAGAAAAAATAATCAAAGATAGAAAAGATTTTGATTCTTATAAAAGATACCTCAAGTAAAGAAATCAAAAGAAAGTTCATGATGTGGTTGAAAAAATCTCATTCAAATTTAATTTGTCAACTCCAAACTCATCATCAAAGTCACTTTTCTTAAATTTAGAAAATTCATTAAAAACAATATACATTGATTCCTATGAGATTAAAAATAGCTAAAATTCTTTAGTTTCAATTTGTGTGATTGATTTTATACTAGCATGTCCTAGTCTTCGATACAAAAGCTTTGGATTATCGTTTAAAATCGAAAAGCAATACGGAAGCCATCAAGATCAATAGATTATTGTTTGTATAACCATAAACTATCTTCAATCAAAAGATTTATTATAATAAAAATCATCAAGTTTCAATCATGATATTTCCTTTATTATTGTTTGTTGTAGTAATACATTTTTCTTCTTTTAAGTGAATCTAACTCTTCATACTTTAGTGTAAGGACTTAACAAGCAATTGTCATGCTTAATTTTTTTAATTTTTTAAAATCAAAAGAAAGAGAAGCATGATCTTTTTTTTTTATGTTTTATATTTCTTACTAATTTAAAAATAACTCATGAAATACATCAATTAATTTCATAATAAAGTAAAGGGGTTTTGGTTGAGTCACTTACCTCATTATCAAAAGCCATCAAAAGGTAGTTCGCCACCTTATCTTTGTTGGTTTACTCCTTGTCTTCGGATATACTCATTTCATCCCATATACCTTGAGTGCTTTCTTCTTCTTTGATAGCTTCTTCGACAATTTATAGCATGTTCTAATGTCATTTTTAGGTTCATTTTTCAAATTAGTCTTTTTCATGAACTTTTTAATTTTTTTTGGCAAAAGTTTTATGTCATCATCACTTAAGCTTTCGCTCAAGTGATCTTCTTTTGTTCTTAGTGCCAAATCCTTAGGACTGCCCAGATAAGGTGTGCAAGTTGCTTAGGTCCATTTATGGACTAAAGCAAGCTTTCTGAAGTTGGAACATAAGATTTGATGAGGCAATCAGATCTTATGACTTCATGAAGAACGAAGATAAGCCTTGTATTTATAGGAAGGTAAGTAGGAGCGCTATCACCTTCTTGATGATATATGTGGATGAAATCCTGATCATTGGGAATGACATAGGAATGTTATCTATAGTAAAGACTTAGTTATCTAAACACTTCTCCATGAAGGACTTAGAGGAAGCATCATATATCTTGGGGATTCAAATCTATAGAGATAGATCCAAGAGGATGCTTGGCTTATCCTAGTCCAGGTACATAGACACCATTGTCTAAAGGTTTGGCATGAAAAATTTTAAAAGATGCCTCATACTGATGAAACATAGGATATTGTTTTCTATGAGTATGTTCCCAAATACTCCTAAAAAAAGGGCGAACATGGATAGGATAGCAATAGGGCCTATCATGTATCTATGTACCAGGCCTGATATAGCGTATGCTCTAAATGTCACGAGCAGATATCAAGCGAATCCAAGCTTGGAGCACTAGAAAGCAGTAAAGTATATCCTTAAGTATTTGAGAAAGACTAAGAATCTTTTGTTGGTATATGAAGGTAGTAGCCTCAGGGTTGAAGGCAATACAGACTCGAGTTTCCAGTCTGATATCGATGATAGCAAGTCGAATTCGGGGTATATGTATATAATAAATGGAGGAGTAGTGTGCTGGAAGAATTCCTAGCAAGATACTACTACTGACTCGATTACAAAGGAGGAGTACATTGCTACAGTAGAGACAGCAAAGGAGGGAGTCTGGATAAAGAAGTTCATCATAGATCTGAGAGTTATGTTAGGTAGCAAGGAGTCAATTCCCTTATATTAGGACAACTACAGGGCAATTGCTCAAATGAGAGAACTTGGGTCTCATCAGAAGTGTTCTAAGGAGGTTCCAACTTATTAAAGAAATCATGGCCCGAGGAGATATAGCAATGGAAAGAGTTCCATCCGAAGATAACATTGTAGATCCATTAACAAAGCCATTATCTCATATTGTCTTTGAGCATCACAGGGGTTTGATGGGGATCAGACATATAGTTGATTGACTTTAGGTCAAGTGAGAGATTGCTAGTTATAGATGTCCTAGAAGCCAATTACGTGAGTGATAGCACGTATGACTTGACACTCAATCTTTTTGCTTAATATTATTTAGCATTTTATTACTTTATATTGCTTGTTGCTTGAATATATTATGATGTCCATGGATCTGTGCAATGGGAATTGGATCGTGATGAGATCACGATAATGAGACTGATTTGCCTTTAAACACAAATACTAAATAATCCCGGTCATAGGTTACTCGAGAGGGACATCGAGATAACCGGACAGACTGGTGTGCTGTATACCCGTCCATATGATGGATACAAATTGTCTCATAGCTACTCATGTGGGGATACTAGAGATATAGTACAAGTGCTCATTAAAGAATGAGTTCACTTATTAATCTACTTACGAAATACTACATGGTTGATGATTCCTTATTGTCAGACAGCAATTTCATAGTCCCGGTGGTATATATGCTCCTTAGACTTGAGATACCAAGGATGTCCTATATAAGTACTTCATTCTTTGATTCCAGACTTATAGGTCTGGAGGTTCTAGATCTAGTACAACCGGTCATCTGGAGTGGTAGCCAACCCTACAAGGACTATTGAGTGTCGATAGAGGATCATCCACTCTCGGTGTCATAAGAGGAATATCCCATGTGTTCTTGCTCAGACAAATCACTGGCCATAGTCATTTGGATTGAGAGAGAAAGAGTTCTCTGGGATATTTAGAGTGAGACTCGAGCAGAAACTATACGGGTCTGATAGCACCATGCCTCGTATATGGTCTCTGGGATATTAAATGGATGAAGGACTATAGATATATGACAACTGAGGACAAATATGTCCAATGGATTGGATTCCCCTTTATTATCTAGGGACTGCGACGTAGTGGCCTAGTACATCCGTAGTCGATAAGTTGAGTGAATTATTATGGGGATAATAATTTATTAAGCCAGAAGGAGTTTTGATAGGTATGATTCATGACCAGCTTGATATTGGCCTAGAGAGTCATATACATATGGTAGGTGTTGCGATGAGTAGAGGTTCGAATATAAGATATCCATTGGAGCCCCTATCTTATTAGATATCCAATAAGCCCTTGAATTATTAGATCCTATGGATGAGATCCAATAAGAGCCAACGAGAGATTATTGGATAGAGATCCACTAATCTAAGAGGCTAGGGCAGTTAAATATGTTAGGATCAAGAGCGGCACTAAGAGGGGGGGTGAATTAGTGGAGTGGAAAAAATTACGTTGATTTGAAAATCTTCATACGATGAAATTCGATTCTGACGAAAACCATTTTGTTTTACTTGAATGAGTAGAGAAGAGGGGATTAGACAATTTGTAATGAAGTAAAGTTTAATACAGTAAAGAGATTAAGTAGTAGGGAATGAAGACACCGAAATTTATAATGGTTCAATCATTGTGACCTACATCCACTTTTGATTCCTCCTCCATCGAGGTCACCGATGTCCACTAATGGTCTTCCTTCAATAGGCAAAGACTAACCACATCTTTATAGTACTTTCTCCTTTTCACGGGTTTAGGAGATAACCCTTACAAGCCTCACACCTCTTCTTGGATTATTATAAAGCTAAAGAAAGGGAGGAGGAGGACTCTTCTCACTTTTACAACACTTTTAACACCCCAACACTTAAATTTTTTTTCACACTTTGATTGCACTTTGTTACTCTTTCATGTAGAAAAGGGTGGGGTATTTATACGCCCCAATGGCTTCAAAATTAGAGCCAAAAAGTGTCTTATCCTGGATTTACGGGGTACTGGGTGGTACTATCGCTTGACACTCTGACATTGGGCGGTACCACTACCCAATCTGGTAGTACCACCACTTGATAGAGTCTCGGATACTGAGCTCTAGTAGTACCACCACCTGACAGGGCGGTAGCACCACCCAGACCACCTGGGAGATCATTCCTTTGGCGGTTCCACCGCCCTAGTTTGGCGATGCCACCGCCAGATAAGGTCCAGCAACCTTGTTGGGTCTTGAATCTAGCCCAAACCAGTCCAATTATGGGCCCAATTGGCCCCTAACTGAGTTATTAGGATTACCTCCCAAACCTAACCCTAATTACATGCTAATTATGATTCTTAAGGCATACACTAAACAAAATAAGTCCGGTTAGTTTAGGCTTCTTTCGACGAGCTTCCGACGATCTTTTGGTGAACTTCCGACGATCTCTCGACATTGTTCCAGCAGACTCTCGGCAAGCTCTTGGACTTCACGATGATCTTCTTGGTAAGTTCTGATGAGCTTCTTTGGTAAGCTCCTACACGTCTCGGTCAATTCTGGCAGAACTTCCGACGAATGTTCGAACTTCCGATGAACTCTCGAACTCCCAACGAAATCTCAATCTTGACTCCGACACCTCATTTTGCTTTATGCCTTGATTGCTATCGTAGTTAAATCTGCACACTTTTCTCTACATATAGATTTAATCAAATAATTTACCAATTGATTTTATTATCAAAATCTGATATTCAACATTCTCTCTCTTTTTTATGATGACAATTAATTGATGACGGAGTTAACCTTAATTCTCCCTCTCTATATGTCATACTTGAGAAAAGACATTCTTGAATTCAAAGCTTTTGAATTCAAGCATCAAACTGATAAGTTATATGCATTTAAACTTATCGACATACATATCATGATACCAATTATGATTTACCATCTCAAAAAATGATATCACGTATTTATCACAATGCAAATGACGTCAAGGCATGACATCCATTTTTAAGTCCAATAATGATAGACAATGATAATTTGTAAGTATGATACAAATTCTAAATATGAAATTTAGCAAGATGATAATTCTTGATAAAAGATGGCAATTCATCATTCCGAGACATGATATCAATTGTAAATAGCTTGATAAATCCGATACCTCATCATAATGATAAACATTTATCATTTTGATACAAAATCAAGCATTATTTTGAGAATAAACAATTTCAAGTATCCATGCCACATTACGATAGAAATCAATCATACATTTTGATATTTTTCAAGTATTTGCGATGTATTTGATAAAACTAGTCATATTTCAAGCATCCGCAATACATTCAAAGTATTTATGATAAGATACATTTTACACATTATTTCGAACATTCATAATGCCAATTTATCATCAAATTGCCACATTTCTCTCCCTTTGTCATCAACAAAAAGGAGAACATTCAAAAAGGCAAGTGTTTAAAAAGAACTATTCAAGTAAGTTCAACACTAATTTATCCAAGTTAACCAAAAATGAGAAGTTAAGTAGAAACTTTGCATAATAACTACTTTTGGATAAGCTTACATTTTTACTTTGGATGCACAAAAGCTTTTCTGTTCTTTTTGAGATGTGCAAGTTTCTTTCTTCCTTGGTCATAAAAATAAGAAGAGGAAGAAGGGTAAGGAAGGAATTCATCAAGAACCAAATTCATGAAAAGATTTGAACCAAGTCAACTGAAAATAAATGAGTTTCATTAAATCCAGCTTCTAGTTCAATAAGGAGAAGGGATTCATGAAAAGGATCAAGATATCCATACAAAATCAAATCCCGATTCTTGCAAGTGATCATCACATACTAAAAATTCATAAAATTCTTCTTTCATGAGAAGAGTAAGAAAGAATTCATGGGAAAGGTCTTTTCATTTTGTAGATATCACAAGAAAGAAAAACGTTCTTAATATAAAAAGAAAACTAAGAAATTTGAAGAATGTATCAAGGAATTTATACATTCAAAAGATTTATCATGTCTAATTCTTAGAGTGATGTAAGCTTTAAACCATCAACATAAAATGCATCAGCATATGACGTCATAGAATGTAAGAAGTATAGTATATCAAAGAGTACAACTCATCATGGTACTTTTTAATTCCCTACTCACTTTTATCAGCAAAAGAGAATACATAACCTATTCAGGTGGTGGTAAATCAAAATACCTAAACAAAGAATTCAATTGCCGACGAATTTGCTATGTCTCGGTTAATATTTGATCTTAACATAGTTCAATTTGATCCAATCGAGTCACTATTGGATCAGCAGATGATGAGGGTGCTTGCTCTGTTGAAGGTGTTACCTTAAGGGGATTGGTAGGAGGAGAATGACTTTCCTTATAGATAAGTGTTTCTGGTTTTGGTTCAGGTGGAGGAGGTTCAATCCTCCTAGGTAATCTAGTCCAAATTTCATTTCTTACTATGTATCTTAATCTCGTTAATAAGTTTCCATTGATAACATTGAATCGATCTAGTTTTAAGATTTCTTCATCAGATGGAATAACTATGTTATATGCACACATTAGTCCAGTGATTGAACCACCATAAGGAAGCATAATATCTTTTGTTGATAGTTTAATCATGTTTTATTTTATCAGATATCCAAAATAGTTATCGCGTCCTATCATAATCCAATACAATGTTCCTAATTCCATTTAACTAACTTCATTATGATGGTGTTGTTTTGGAAGTAGGATACTTATCACTATATGATGTAGTAATTTTATGCTAAAGGGTAGCAAATGTTCTTAACTTTTTGGAACGATGGAAAGATTTGGGTTACCAAAGATAGTTCCTAATGCCTCAGAATACGTAACCCCAACTGATTCTTCATCCCATAGCCCTCTAAAGTAATAATCTCTTCCCTTCTCAGGAATTCCTATAATGTTGCAAATTACACTATCCATGATGGGTATGTGATGCCGTAAGAGATAAGTGGACACCCTATCGTTTTCATCTACTTGCAAGTTATTGTAAAACAATCGAACAAGTCTAGGATAAGTGGGTTCACTTATTTGGAGGATTGGAAGGGCATTTAAGTTGGCAAATCATTAAATTGGTTCTAAATTACCCAATTCTTCTAAATCGACATAATTTCCCATATGAATACTTCTAGATTCAAAGGTGTTGAATCTCATATTTTGATGATGAAACCAATTGATAATTATGTTTATGTTTAACTGCATTTTGAGTGATGCAGGTCTACTCGATCAGGATTAGACAATTAAGGCAGGAGGAATTGACGTTGCGCCGAAGGAGATCACGTTAGGATATTGGATGACAGAAGGCTTCGGACGTCGGGCATCGGGCCAAGAGTAGAATTGCGCTAAGGATATCGGCGTTGCGGAGGTCAACCGCCGATTGGGCAACAAGCCGCAAGAGAGGACGATGCGCCAAAGAAACGGACGAAGCGCCAACCAATGACGTGCAGAGCAACAGAATGTCAATTCGCGTTGTAATAATTGTCTAGATCGGAGTTGAGTTTTGGTTTGTGTGTGCAGGATTAACTACGATAACGATGAAAACTTAAAGCGAAACAAAGTGTTGGAGTCAAGCGCGAAGGATTCGTTGGGAGTTCGAGAGTTCGACGGAAGTCCGAAGGTTCGTCGGGAATGCTGCCGGGACTAGCCGAGAATGAGTAGGGAGCTTGCCGAAGGGTTTTTCGGAAGCTCGCCGGAAGGTTCGTTGGAAGTTCGCGGAGCTCACCGAGAAAGATCGGAGCTTACCAAAGAAGCTCGTTGGAACTCGCCAAGATCAAATCGTGAAGTCTAGGAGCTTACCGGGAGTCCGCAGAATGGTTTCCGAGAGTTTATCGGAAGACTGTCGGAAGTTCGTCGGAAGCTCGCCGGAAGAAGTCTTGACTTACGGACTTTGTAATAGCTTAGAAAATATCTTTAAATTCATAGTTAGCATGTTAATTAGGGTTAGGATTAGGTATTAATCCTATAACCCAAGTAGGGGCCAATTGGGCCCGAGTTCGGACTGGTTTGGGCCAAGTTTGGAGCCCAACTAGTGAGCTGAATTGGCCTAGGCGATGGCACCGCCTAGGTTTGGCGGTGGCACCGCCCAGCACCCAAGAGCTGGGCGGTGACACCTCCTGGGCTGGGCGGTTGCACCGCCCAACACCCGAGCGTTGGGCGGTGGCACCGCTTGGCTGGATGGTGGCACCGCTAGCATCGGGAACATAAGAGAATTCAAATTTTTGGAGCCCAAATTTGAATCCTCTTGAGGCCTATAAATACCCCTCAAGTCTCAACTGAGAAGACAACTTTTTGAGCAGCAAGTGTTTGAGAGAAAGGTCTTAGAAAAGTCCTAGCTAATCTTGTTTTCATTTTGCTAGTGTTCACTTCCTTCTTTCTTGCTGAAAATTTGTAAGAGAGTGAACCGCTTGTAAAGAGTTATAAGAGGGGTATTTACCTTTCCCTTTCAAGAGATTTGCTAGTGGAAGGTGGGAGCCTCATCGAAGAGGGGCCTCGCAAGTGGATGTAGGTTATTTGACCGAACCACTTTAAAATCGGCGTAATTTCCGGTTTGCGTTTATGTTTATGCATTTATCTTTCTGCAAACCTTTACTTTGCTAAGTTCACTGCCCTCATCTTATTACGTACGCTTTCAACGCAATTGAAACGGTTTCAAACGAAAACGTTGCTTTTATCGTACGAAAGATTTTCTAAAACCGAAGTTTTAATCCGCTGCACTAATTCACCCCCCCCCCCTCTTAGTGCTGCTCCGATCCTAACAATTGGTATTAGAGCCACGTTTTTCTACCTTGGTTTAACACCCAAATAGAAATGGCTCTTTACGACTTTCAAGAGGGTCACTCTCTCATTTGTCCTCCCTTTTTCAATAGGACGGATTACACTTATTGGAAAACTCGAATGAGAGTTTTCTTACTTTTTTTGGATTTGAATTTATGGCACATAGTCGAAAATGGATTTGAAATGTCTTCTCTTCCAATGAACCAATGGAATGATTTGGAGAAGAAGATGTTTTCTTTAAACGCAAAGGCTATGAATGTCTTATTTTGCGCTTTGGATAAAAATGAGTTCAATCGGGTTTCTTTATGCGAAACGACTTTCGACATATGGCACACTCTTGAAATCACACACGAAGGCACTTCTAGAGTTAAAGATTCGAAAAGTAACATTTTAATGCATGATTTCGAGCTTTTTCAAATGAAGCCGAGCGAAACCATTGTTGACATGTACACCCGTTTCACGGATGTCGTCAATGGTTTACAAGCTCTTGGCAAATGTTTCTCGAATTTTGAACTTGTTAGTAAAGTTTTACGATCACTTTCTAATGCTTGGGAATCAAAAGTAACGACAATACAAGAAACAAAAGATTTAAATATTTTTCCACTTGAAGAACTTATCGGCTCATTAATGACAATAGAAATGATACGTAATGCACATGATGAACACAATGAACACTTGAACCACCTTCCAAAGAACATGAAGGATTTGGAACCTCGGACAAATGAATACCACTTGAGCGATGACTCAAGTGATGAGGACAATGATGAACTTAAACTTCGAACACCAACTCTTAATAAGTTCATTAAACAAAAATCTAAAATAAACAATGAACTTGAATGGAGGAAGAGGCCAAAGAAAAGGAAGGCACCCAAGGATGAATCAAGAACTTCCAAAGGTGAAACGGCGAATTGGGCTTTGACGGGCTTCGACTACAAGGTAAGTAACTCAACTCTCTTGAATTATTTTGAAATTACTTGAAGTTTTTCATGAGTTCTTAATTTAGATAGTAGGAATAGGAAATAAAAAAAATATATTTTTCAAAAATTATATCATGTTTTTCTTTTTTAGCATCTTTGAAAAAATTAAAAATTTGATCAATGAAAAGTATATTGCTAAGGTTTCATGCATGTTATATTTTGAAATGTTGAATGATGTATGCAACATTATGGATTATAGTTATATGATATGTGATAATACTTAGGATTAATCCATGCATGTGTATTTTGATGATTTTATGTCGTGCATGAGTTTTTGAAGTAAATGTTGATTTGATACTCTCATTTTGGATTAACATGTTTTTGGTTTAATCATTTTTATGATGAATTAAGATGACATTCTCATGACATATTAAGATGACATAGTGCATGTACATCTATGTATGAATTTTTGATAGTCTTTTGATGATAGATGTGATATCATGATGTTTTATTTTTGATGTGTTTGGTCTTGACGGTTTTATGACGAAACTTATGTTTTGACTTTAAATGATGATACAATGTTTTCACAAAAAGACTTGAACACTCTCACATGAAATCAATTGTATGAAATGGAAATGAATTTTCTATTATATTGAGATTAATAAATTTATTTTACCAATCTTATGAATCTCATGAAAATAAACATGATGAATATTTTATAAATGAGTTGTCTTATAAGATTTTGCCTTTACATCTTGAACTTTAATGCTTATATTGATTTGGCATATAAAGACTAAGGCATGCTCATAAGAAGCAAATCACATGAATAGAAATTTATAAAAATGAAATGTAATCCTTTATCTTATTGATTTCTACCTAAGAGACCAATAAAACTATCTATTCCATTTTGAATCTCTTGAAAGAAATGTTGAGATTTTGATGATTTGGATTATTTGAATTTGAATGAGTTTTATTCAAAATCATGATCTTGATTTCATGATATTTACAAATTAAGATTTATTATGAATCAAGATTTTTTCATTAATCGATCTCCTAAGATTTTCTTTTGATTATTTATGAGTAGGTTTTTCAAAAAGAAATCATGCCTTTTGGTATTCATATGTTCTAATCTTTCATGATATGATTTTTATACAATTCCTTGTATTCATGAAATGTTTATCGCATCACCTAATTACTTTCTTCTTGATATTCCATATGTGGTGATTAAAATTATGCATGAAATACTCTTGATATTATTTTGATGTATACAAATGAAAAGTTATAATCATGAATGATAGGATGAAATTTGACAAGTTAATATCTTCATGATTTGAAATATTTATAATTTGAAATTATGCATGCAATTGCTTTGTATTGTGATGATATATGCATCATGAATACTTTATTATCATACATGAAAATAGTGATAAACATTTTGAAAATAAATGTTTGTATCATGTTAGATGATTTTACATTTTGTGCATGATGAGTTATAGTGATGATTGAAACAATGATTGAAATGCTTTAAATGATGAATGTTTGGTATCATGATCAATATGTTGATAAATGCTTGAAAATTTTAATGTTTGAGTATCATGTATGATATGCTTATTAATGATGATTGATTTATTTTTTGGTATCGTGCATGAAAAATAAGGTTATTGAAATTGTGTATGTTTTAATTTGAATATATAATGATGCACAAATAAGAATGATACTTACCTTTGTCATAATATGAAAATTGATATAAGGGTATTCCCTTCTTTTTGACAATGACAAAGGGGGAGCAAGAATTTCTAGCGTGGACATCATGAAAAGAGGCAAACTAACTAGCTTGCACAAATTCAAGATGAAAGCAAAAATTGCACTTCTCAAAAGAGAAGATGCAAATGTAACATTTGCCAAATTGTTTGCTTGCCTCATGTAAAACATTATCTCTTGCTAGTTTGGCATTTTTGCTAGCTTGTATATTGCAAAACTTGATCACTTTTTCAAACATTTTGCTAGCTTACACTTTGCAAAGAAAGCAAAAATGACACTTCTAGAAGAAAGAGCTTGTTATTTTGAACATCACAAGCTTGCCTATCTTAAGAAACAAAAAATTGCAAAAGTGCTATCTTGCCTATCTCAAGAAGCAAAACTTGCAACTTGCACATTGCAATAGGAAGCAAGAATTATGAGCTTACACAAGAAAGCTATCTTGCATTTGCTTTCGAAATTTTCGCTAGCTTGTATATTGTGAAACTTACATATCGTAAAAATTGCTAGCTTGTAGTCTAAAGAGAAGCAAAAAGTTGCTATATCAAAAGAAGCAAATGTGCTATCTTGCCTATCTTAAGAGGCAAAAATGCTAACTTGCACATCTAGCAAAACTTGACAAATTTGCATATTTCAAGAAGCAAGAGTTGCTTTCTTGAACATCTCAATATTGCTAGCTTGCATGATGTAGAACTTGCTATCTTGAACATTACCAAAAGTGCTATCTTGTATGCTGTAAAACTTGCATATCTAAAACTTGATAGCTTGAATGTCCTAAGCATGATGCATTACTTGCTAAATTTTCTAGCTTCAAAACTGCATGATGATAAAACTTAATATTATGTTTTTCATGCAATGAGTTGAACTTATATTACAAACACAAAGAATAGTTTGTTGGGAAATCATTGGGGGGCGACATCATATGCGCAGCGAAAGAACAAGAAAACAAAAATTCCCAATTCCCAAAAAGATGTTCGTCGTCGTGCGAAGATTGGTGCGCAAAAATCCGCAAAACACAAAACTGCGTATAGAGATTGTGTTACCTAGGGAGATCGTATATCCCTGTTTCCTTGCAGATCCTTAGGAGAGGGTGAAGGAGGTCAAGCGTCCTCCTCTCTAGCGGTGATCCACACAGCAGGGTTGCGACGACGCTCCTCAAAACTCCAGGCCTACTCTAAGGTGGAGAGGGAGAGGAGAATAGGAAAGGCAAGCAAAGACTCTAGCCTATGAGCCTGTGAATCCCTCCTATTTATAGAGATCCCGTGTCAAACCCTAATGGGTCCTTCCCTAGTGGGTATTGGATCTGCATCCAATAAGACAAGGGCTCCGTCGGATATCTCATATCCGAACCTCTACTCATCGCAATGCCTACCATATGTGTGTGACCCTCTAGGCCCAATATCGAGCTGGCCATGAGTCATACCTGTTAGAACTCCTTCTAACTCAGTGAATTATTATCTCTGTAATAATTCACTCGACTCATCGACAACGGACGTACTAGGCCACTACGCCGTAGTCCCCAGACGATACAGGGGAATCCAATCCATTGGACCTGTCTGTCCTCAGTTACCATGTACCTATAGTCCCTCATCCATCTAATATCCCAGAGACCGTATATCGAGTATGGTGTTGTTAGACCCATACGATTTCTACTCGAGTCTCGCTCTAATCGGATTCTCCCGGAGAACTCTTTCTCTCTCAACCCGAATGACCCTGGCCAAGGATTTGTCTGAGCAAGAACACATAGGATATTCCTCTCATGATGCCGAGAGTGGATGATCCTCTATTGACACTCAATAGCCCTCGTAAGGTCGACTACCACTCCCAATGACCAGCTGTACTAGATCTGGGAACAGCCAAACCTATAAGTCTGGTATCAAAGAGTGGAGCACTCATACAGGACATCCTTGGTGTCTCAAGTCTAAGGACCAGATACACCACTAGGACTACGGAATCGCTGTCTGACAATAAGGCATCATCAACCATCCAGCATTCCGTAAGCGGATCAATCAGTGAACTCATTCTCCAATGAGCACCTGTACTGTATCCCTAGTGTCCCTACACGAGCAGCTATGAGACCAACTGCATCCATCATATGGACGCGTATACAGCACGCCAGTCTATCCGGTTATCACGATGTCCCTCTCGAGTAACCTATGACCGGGATTATTTAGGATATGTGTTTAAAGGTGAATCGATCTCATTATCGTGATCTCATCACGATCCGATTCCCATTGCACAAATCCAAGGACATCACAATATATATATATATGCATTTATGCAATAGTTATAAAGTGATATATGCCAAAATATAATAAGCAAAAAGATTATGTATCAAGTCACACGTGCCATCACTCACGTGATTGGCTTGCTGGGCACATATGACTAGCAATCTCTCACTTGACCTAAAGCCAATCACCTATGTGTCTGATCCCCATCAGACTCCTGTGACGCTCAAAGACAATCTGAGACAACGGCTTTGTCAGTGGATCTGCAATGTTATCTTCGGATGGAACTCTTTCCACTGCTACATCTCCTCGGGTTACGATCTCTCTTATAAGCTGGAACCTCCTCAGAACACTTCTGATGAGACCCGGGTTCCCTTATTTGAGTAATCACCCCATAGTTGTCGCAATATAAGGAAGTCGACTTGTCGCTATCTGTATCGACTCCCAAATCTGTGATGAACTTCTTCACCCAGACTCCCTCCTTTGTTGCATCTGATGCAGCAATGCACTCCGCCTCTGTGGTCGAGTCAGCAGTGGTATCTTGCTTGGAACTCTTCCAGCACGCTGCTCCTCCATTCAAGGTGTACACATACCCTGAATTCGACTCGCTATCATCGACATCAGACTGAAAACTTGAGTCAGTGAAGCCTTCAACCTTAAGGCTATTACCTCCATATACTAGTAAAAGATCCTTAGTCCTTCTCAAGTACTTAAGGATACACTTTACTGCTTTCCAGTGCTCCAAGCCTGGATCCGCTTGATACCTGCTCGTGACACTCAGAGCATGCGCTATATCAGGCCTAGTACATAGAATGGCATATATGATAGACCCTATTGCTGAGGGATAAGGTATCATATTCATGTTTGCCCTTTCTTCTGGAGTTTTCCATGTCAAACCTTTTGACAATGGTTTCTATGTACCTGGACTGGGACAAGCCAAGCATCCTCTTGGATCTATCTCTATAGATTCTAATCCCCAAGATATAGGATGCTTCTCCTAAGTCCTTTATGGAGAAGTGTCTAGATAACCAAGTCTTTACTGTGGATAGCATTCCTACGTCATTCCCAATGATGAGGATGTCATCCACATATAACACCAAAAAGGTGATAGCGTTCGAACTTACCTTCCTGTATACATAAGGCTCATCTTCGTTCTTAACGAAGTCATAAGATCTGATTGACTCATCAAATCTTATGTTCCAACTTCGGGAAGCTTGCTTTAGTCCATAAATAGATTTAAGCAACCTACACACTTTATCTGGGCAGTTCTTGGACATGAATCCCTCAGGTTGCATCATATACACCTCCTCCTCGAGGTTCCCATTGAGGAATGCGGTTTTCACATCCATTTGCCAGATCTCATAATCATAGTGTGCTGCAACAGCCAATAGAATTCTGATGGATTTTAGCATTGCTACGGGTGAGAAGGTTTCGTCGTAGTCAACACCTTGCCTTTGACGATACCCTTTAGCCACTAGCCTTGCTTTATAGGTCTCTACCTTTCCATCTACTCCGATCTTTTTTCTTAAAGATCCACTTGCAACCGATGGGTATAATACCTTCGGGCGCATCAACTAGGTTCAAAACCTTTTTGGAGTACATAGAATCCATCTCAGAATTCATGGCTTCTTGCCACTTCTCGGAGTCTATACTCATAATAGCCTCCTCGTAGGTCTGAGGATCAATATCCTCAGCATCCTCTCCTCTAATATGTCCCACATATCTCTCAGGAGGATGAGATACTCTATCAGACCTGCGTAAAGTTGAAACTTGTGTATTAGGTACCTGAACAGACTCGGGCTGTAGAGTGGTGCTTGAGCTTGGTTCTCTAACTTCGCTCAACTCTATCATTCTCCCACTGTCTCCGCCAAGAATGTGTTCCTTCTCAAGGAACACTGCTCTCTTAGCTACAAAGACATTTTGGTCCTCGAGATGATAGAAATAATACCCACAAGTTTCCTTGGAGTATCCCACAAATATGCATCGCTCTGTCCTTGATTCTAACTTATCGGGGTTGTGTCTTTTAACGTGGGTAGGGCAGCCCCAAATCTTAACAACCTTAAGATCAGGCTTCTTCCCTTTCCATATCTCATATGGTGTAGACACTACTGACTTAGTTGGAACTCTGTTCAGAAGGTAAGCTGCAGTTTCTAGGGCATATCCCCAGAATGAGATGGGTAGGTCAGCGAAACTTATCATGGACCGTACCATATCTAATAAAGTACGATTTCTCCTTTCAGAGACACCATTGAGCTGAGGTGTGTAAGGAGGTGTCCATTGGGATAATATCCCATGGTCCTTGAGGAACTGAGTAAACTCTGTACTTAAGTACTCACCTCCTCGATCTGATCGAAGAGTTTTGATACTCTTTCCAGTCTGGTTCTCCACCTCATTCTTATACTCTCTGAATTTCTCAAAGGCCTCGAACTTGTACTTCATTAAGTACACATATCCATACCTTGAGAAATCATCAGTAAATGTAATGAAGTAGGAGTAACCTCCAATGGCATGAGTTGACATGGATCCACATACATCACTATGTATGAGTTCCAACAACTCAGTGGCTCTCTCTCCAGTTCCACTAAATGGAGAGTTGGTCAATTTTCCACGAATGCAAGGCTCACAAGTTGCATAAGACACATAGTCGAATGGATCTAGATATCCATTATTTAGCAACTTTTGAATCCTTCTTTCATGGATGTGACTTAGCCTACAATACCACAGGTATGCACTGTTCAACTCATCTCTTTTCCTTTTGAACACATTTACATTCATGATATGTGGAGTGGTGTCTAATATAAATAAACCATTATGCAATGTTCCTTTCGTGATGATCTTATCATCTAATAATATCGAACAACTATTGTTCTCAAAAACAAATTTATATCCACTAACTATTAAACATGAAATGGAGATAATGTTTTTGATAATAGAAGGAACAAAATAACATGCATCTAATACAATAAAAGCTCCACTAGGCAGATGTAAGGCGACCTCGCCAACAGCTACTACAACAACTTTTGCTCCATTACCCATCTTGAGGTCCATCTCGCCTCTCTCAAGTCTCCTAGGCCTTGCCAGAACCTGCAACGAATTGCATATATGATAAGCACTACCGGTATCTAATACCCATATGTTATCATAAGATTCTGACAAATGGAGACTGATCATGAATGTACCTGAAGCTTCATCAAGCTTTTGTTTCGCCCTTTCTGCAAGGTACTCTTTGCAGTTTCTCTTCCAGTGCCCATCTTTACCACAATGGAAGCACTAGCCTTTGTCCTTTGTTGGGTCTTTCTTAGCAACCTTTGCTTTACCTTGTTTGCCCTTGCCCTTTCCCTTCTTAAGGGACCTTTCTGTTTTCCTTTTCTTTCTGGTCTCACCAGTGTAGAGAACTGGCTTCTCTTTCTTAATAGTGCTCTCTGCCTCCCTCAACATATTGAGGAGCTCTAGGAGAGTCACCTCAAGCTTGTTCATATTAAAATTCATTATGAACTGTGAAAAGGAATCTGGTAGGGATTGAAGCACA
Source organism: Musa acuminata AAA Group (assembly GCF_036884655.1). Lineage (NCBI taxonomy): Eukaryota > Viridiplantae > Streptophyta > Magnoliopsida > Zingiberales > Musaceae > Musa > Musa acuminata. The sequence goes on from NC_088349.1 coordinate 36,589,547, forward strand.
ATGTCCACACACAAGTTATCCTCTAGGACCATTCCTAGACCTATGAGTTTCTCTATCCACTCAATCATCTTTAGGACATGGTTCTGAACCGGTGTCCCCTCAGTCATCCTAGCGCGGAAAAGGCTCTTGGATATCTCATATCGTTGAGTCCTTCCCTGTTCCTCAAACAATTTGCGGACATGTAGGAGAATAGATCTGGCATCCATCTTTTCATGTTGTCTCTGTAACTCTGGAGTCATAGAGCCCAACATATAGCACTGAGCAAGAGTGGAGTCATCAATGTACTTCACGTAGCGAGCGATCTCATCCTCGCTTGCCCCTTCTTCGGGCGTAGGCATCACTGTATCAAGGACGTACACGATTTTCTCCGCTGTGAGAACAATTCTCAAGTTACGGAGCCAATCCGTATAATTTGGACCAGTGAGGCGGTTGACATCAAGTATGCCACGTAAGGGATTTGAAAGCGACATTTTCTGAAAATAAAGATGTAGCAGAAATGAATAACATGCAGATTTTGCAAGAAATAAACTATCAAGATATGGACTTCTATCTTAATATGCTCCCACTATTTTACTATCGAGTCACGCGACACCCTCAGCACGTGAAACGGAAGTCTCCAGCAGACTTCTAGTGGGGATCAGGATCCAATCAGCGTCTTAGTGTAACCTCGAGGGACTCGACCAATCACACTAAGCCTAAAAGGTAGGCAATTCTTGCCGATCACAACTCCTTGTGATTCCCGTCCTGTTCGGCCTCCGAATCACCATGGCCTCGAGGGACTCGACCAACCATGATGCTCGGTTAAGTCAACACCTTCGTTACAAGATGAGTCTGATTTGATGATATACCCTCGAGGAACTCGACCAAGCATACCATGCCCTCAGGTCACCGGTGACATCTTTATGTCGTAAGCAAGATAGCGAATCGCGATATAGGTGAGTCTCGAGGGACTCGACCAACTCAACCTACACCGGGAATCGATTCCTACTCATAACGATGGAAGGCCACGTGGGTCAATCTAATTGCCTCACGTTTATCGACTTAATATTATCGAGAGATGTTTCTATAATTTGGTCTCCTAATATGACATGTCACACATATACATATTTAATATATATCTAAATCGCATGCAAATATATATACATATCTAGTATGTGTATAAGCAATCACACTAGATGATCATGGACCACAACCTAATATGATTAGGCCCGAGCCAGTAGGCCTAATCACTCACATCAAGATCTATGTGTGCAACGGTGCATCTCAATGCCCTGTGATCGTCCATCTCGTCCTCGTCGATTTCGTCGACATCTTGATGCATCTCCATGCATCACGATCGTCCGTCTCGTGGGTCCCGCTATCGCATCCACGCTCCCGCTACGCCTCCTCATGTGATTACAACTTAATCATAGGCACGCAAGCCCGACAATAAACGAGAAATATAATGGAGATTCGCAGACCTCAATAATAATAATCACAAGTACACACATCACACGGTCCATGATCATCCGTCCACACATCATACATCACATGTATAAATAATCATCATCATGTAGGACTACTAGATAATAATAAAAAATAATAATCAACTAAACCTTTTAATTAATTAATATTTTCTGAAATCAAGGATATATAGGGAATTTCTCAATTCCTAAGGGTATTTTCGTAATTTGGATAAAAGACAGAAACTGGAATTTCTCAAATTCCGAGGGGCAAAACTATCTTTTGCCCAGAAAACCTTAATACCCTTTCCCCTTTTTGCTGCTGCCGCCGCCGCCACCCTGCCGGCGGCGGCCTATGCGGCGGGGCGAGGGCACTGCCCTCGCCTGCAGGCGGCACGCTCGCTGGCGGCGATGCCGCTGCGGGTGGGCGCCCCCTTCGGGCGCCGCTGCCTCCGCAGGCGGTGCTGTACCGCCGGGCGGCCGCCCCTGTGGGGGGGTTTCGCCCGCGGGAGCAGCGGCGGCAGGCGTCGCGCGTCGCTGCCCTACGGCGGCAGGCACCGCTTCCTTTCGGCGGCAGGCACCGCTGCCCTGCGGCGCCTCTGCCCGTGGGTTGCCAGCCCCGCCGGCAGCAAGCCTGCTGCAAGCAGGCCGCCGGCCGGCTGCTGCAGACGCAGCCCCTGCGCTGCCCGCCTTCGGCTGCGCTGCACGCACGCAGATCGAGGGCAGCAACTGTTGCTGCCCTTTCTCGCTTTTGCGTCAACGATTTTTGACGTCAATATTCTTCCTAAACACAACACACGCAGTTCAAAACCAATCATTCGCACGAACAACCTGGCTCTGATACCACTGTTGGGAAATCATTGGGGGGCGACATCATATGCGCAGCGGAAGAACAAGAAAACAAAAATTCCCGATTCCCAAAAAGATGTTCGTCGTCATGCGAAGATTGGTTCGCAAAAATCCGCAAAACACAAAACTGCGTATAGAGATTGTGTTACCTAGGGAGATCGTATATCCCTGTTTCCTTGCAGATCCTTAGGAGAGGGTGAAGGAGGTCAAGCGTCCTCCTCTCTAGCGGTGATCCACACAGCAGGGTTGCGACGAAGCTCCTCAAAACTCCAGGCCTACTCTAAGGTGGAGAGGGAGAGGAGAATAGGAAAGGCAAGCAAAGACTCTAGCCTATGAGCCTGTGAATCCCTCCTATTTATAGAGATCCCGTGTCAAACCCTAATGGGTCCTTCCCTAGTGGGTATTGGATCTGCATCCAATAAGACAAGGGCTCCGTCGGATATCTCATATCCGAACCTCTACTCATCGCAATGCCTACCATATGTGTGTGACCCTCTAGGCCCAATATCGAGCTGGCCGTGAGTCATACCTGTCAGAACTCCTTCTAACTCAGTGAATTATTATCTCTGTAATAATTCACTCGACTCATCGACTACGGACGTACTAGGCCACTATGCCGTAGTCCCCAGACGATACAGGGGAATCCAATCCATTGGACCTGTCTGTCCTCAGTTACCATGTACCTATAGTCCCTCATCCATCTAATATCCCAGAGACCGTATATCGAGCATAGTGTTATCAAACCCATACGGTTTCTACTCGAGTCTCGCTCTAATCGGATTCTCCCGGAGAACTCTTTCTCTCTCAGACCGAATGACCCTGGCCAGGGATTTGTCTGAGCAAGAACACATAGGATATTCCTCTCATGACGCCGAGAGTGGATGATCCTCTATTGACACTCAATAGCCCTCGTAAGGTCGACTACCACTCCCAATGACCAGTTGTACTAGATCTGGGAATAGCCAAACCTATAAGTCTGGTATCAAAGAGTGGAGCACTCATACAGGACATCCTTGGTGTCTCAAGTCTAAGGACCAGATACACCACTAGGACTACGGAATCGCTGTCTGACAATAAGGCATCATCAACCATCCAGCATTCCGTAAGCGGATCAATCAGTGAACTCATTCTCCAATGAGCACCTGTACTATATCCCTAGTGTCCCTACATGAGCAGCTATGAGACCAACTGCATCCATCATATGGACGGGTATACAGCACACCAGTCTATCCGGTTATCACGATGTCCCTCTCGAGTAACCTATGACCGGGATTATTTAGGATATGTGTTTAAAGGTGAATCGATCTCATTATCGTGATCTCATCACAATCCGATTCCCATTGCACAAATCCAAGGACATCACAATATATATATGCATTTATGCAATAGTTATAAAGTGATATACGCCAAAATATAATAAGCAAAAAGATTATGTATCAAGTCACACGTGCCATCACTCACGTGATTGGCTTGCTGGGCACATATGACTAGCATAGTTGTACTTCTCCTTTTTGTTGATGACAAAGGGGGAGAAGTATGTTGATGACAAGATATGCATAAGTCTATGCATGAGTTCATAATGACGTGTTGCAAGTATTCATGATGAATATTGCAATGACTTGAATTCAGTTTGAATTCAAGGTTCTATCAATATGGCATATTGATAGGGAGAGTTTGTTTAAACTCCGGGAGTCAAGTTTAACTCCGTCATCAATTGGTTGTCATCATCAAAAAGGGGGAGATTGTTGAATCTCGTATTTTGATGATGAAACCAATTGATAATTATGTTTATGTTTAACTGCATTTTGAGTGATGCAGGTCTACTCGATCAGGATTAGACAATTAAGGCAGGAGGAATTGATGTTGCGCCGAAGGAGATCACATTAGGATATTGGATGGCAGAAGGCTTCGGACGTCGGGCATCGGGCCAAGAGCAGAATTGCGCCAAGGATATCGGCGTTGCGGAGGTCAACCGCCGATTGGACAACAAGCCGCAAAAGAGGACGATGCGCCGAAGAATCGGACGAAGCGCCAACCAATGATGTGCAGAGCAACAGAATGTCAATTCGCGTTGTAATAATTGTCTAGATCGGAGTTGAGTTTTGGTTTGTGTGTGCAGGATTAACTACGATAACGATGAAGACATAAAGCGAAACAAAGTGCTGGAGTCAAGCGCAAAGGATTCGTTGGGAGTTCGAGAGTTCGACGGAAGTCCGAAGGTTCATCGGGAATGCTGCCGGGACTAGCCGAGAATGAGTAGGGAGCTTGCCGAAGGGTTTTTCGGAAGCTCGCCGGAAGGTTCGTTGGAAGTTCGCGGAGCTCACCGAGAAAGATCGGAGCTTACTGAAGAAGCTCGTTGGAACTCGCCAAGATCAAATCGTGAAGTCTAGGAGCTTGCTAGGAGTCCGTAGAATGGTTTCCGAGAGTTTATCGGAAGATTGTCGGAAGTTCGTCGGAAGCTCGCCGGAAGAAGTCTTGACTTACGGACTTTGTAATAGCTTAGAAAATATCTTTAAATTCGTAGTTAGCACGTTAATTAGGGTTAGGATTAGGTATTAATCCTATAACCCAAGTAGGGGCCAATTGGGCCCGAGTTCGAACTGGTTTGGGCCAAGTTTGGAGCCCAACTAGTGAGCTGAATTGGCCTAGGCGGTGGCACCGCCCAGCACCCGAGAGCTGGGAGGTGACTCCTCCTGGGCTGGGCGGTTGCACCGCCCAACACCCGAGCGCTGGGCGGTGGCACCGCTTGGCTGGACGGTGGCACCGCCAGCATCGGGAACATAAGAGAATTCAAATTTTTGGAGCCCAAATTTGAATCCTCTTGAGGCCTATAAATACCCCTCAAGTCTCAACTGAGAAGACAACTTTTTGAGCAGCAAGTGTTTGAGAGAAAGGTCTTAGAAAAGTCCTAGCTAATCTTGTTTTCATTTTGCTAGTGTTCACCTCCTTCTTTCTTGCTGAAAATTTGTAAGAGAGTGAACCGCTTGTAAAGAGTTGTAAGAGGGGTATTTACCCTTCCCTTTCAAGAGATTTGCTAGTGGAAGGTGGGAGCCTCATCGAAGAGGGGCCTCGCAAGTGGATGTAGGTCATTTGACCGAACCACTTTAAAATCGGCGTAATCTCTGGTTTGCGTTTATGTTTATGCATTTATCTTTCTGCAAACCTTTACTTTGCTAAGTTCACTGCCCTCATCTTATTATGTACGCTTTCAACGCAATTGAAACGGTTTCAAACGAAAACGTTGCTTTTATCGTACGAAAGATTTTCTAAAACCGAAGTTTTAATCCGCTGCACTAATTCACCCCCCCCCCCCCCCCCCCCCCTCTTAGTGCTGCTCCGATCCTAACAAAGGGTTGGGAATTTAAGGGCATTGTTGGGGGGAATCAAAGAGTGTAGAGTCATAGGTTTAATCTCCTTTTCTCTTTCCTTTGTACCTTGAGGATCTTCTGGATGTCATGAGACTACACACATAATCAATGAGAGAACTACATATAAGAAGCAAGATCTATTAATGAATTGAGAGAAATTTTTTTAGAATTACCCTTGTAGTGATCTCTTGAAAAGTTGAGATTTATCCTTAGATTTGTAGAAGAGAAGGGTTTTCTTGGGTTTCTAGAGGAAGAGCAAGGAGAATGAGAGGTGGTGAAGGGTTTAGAGGTGTGGGGTAGAGGTCTAGGAAGGCTTGGGGGTGGTTCTACCGTTGACCCTAAAAGCCCTTTTATAGGGTAAAGTTGCAGGCGATGCTACCGCCTATGGGTAGTGTGCTTTGGCGGTGCCACTGCCAGTCCAACGGTGCTACCGCTAATGCACAATCTGCAATTTTATGTTAGGACTCTAGCTTGGAGAGTCCTAATTGAGAGGGACATTCATGTAAAACTATTAGGACTCTAGCCAGGAGAGTCCTAATTGAGGGGGACAATTTGTTAGGACTCTAGCTAGGAGAGTCCTAATTGAGAGGGGCATTCATGTAGGAGGTTTTTTCTTAGAGAAGAATTAGGAGTTGTAAGGTAATAGGAGTCTTGAGTAGGAGTCCTATTAGGAGTTGGTTAGAAGTAAGAGTCTTAAGTAGGAGTCCTATTAGGAGTTAGGGTTTAGAAGCCCTATAAATAGTCATGTATTCCTTATCTTTTCATAAGCAATAGATGAATCTTTTCTGCAGCCTTTGAGCAGCAACTTGGAGGGAGGAACCCCTATAGAGTTCCAAGAAGGCCGATCCCCTAAAGAGATCAACCCCAAGTTTAGAATCTACAAGGGTTCTAACACCTGGTATCAGAGCAGCGTTCTTGGCATCTCGCTACCCTTCCACTGCCATCCATCACCCTCCACAACCTCCCAAAGCAATTCCCACAATTGCTTAAAAGATCGTCGCCGAATTCCGTCATCATCTCCACCACCGCGGATCATCCTTTGATCTCCCTATGAATTGCAACAGGTTCTGGTTTCCTACCTTACTGCTGCTGCAATTTAGTTATCCTTATTCGAAAATCTAAAAAAAAAAAACTGTTCCTATATTGCTGCATAAACCTTTCATCACAAAGTTTTCATCTCTACGACGAAAGATACATTGCAGAATTCCAGCCGCATAGTACCATCTGTTTGATCTTTTTACTATGCTTTTTTTATCCAAATTTCTATAAATTTTTTATGACATCTTTGACACTTTCTAACAGCAGATTTCCCTTTAGTTTTTTTAAAAAAATCTCAATATAAACTATTGATCTTTTACGTCAAATCTGCTATACTTGAAAATCTGCACTGTAAAATTTCAGCCGCATAGCACTATTTATTTGATCTTGATACTACATTGTTTCTATCCAAATCTCTATGAAATTTTTATGATAGCTTTGACACTTCCTAACAGTAGATTTCCCTTTAGTTTCATCAAAAAATTCTCAATATAAACCACTGATCTTTTACGTCCAATCTGCTATACCTAAAAATCTGTGCTGCAGAAAATTTCAGCCGCATATTGTTGCCTTAACCCATCTATTTGCAATCTTTTTTGAATGAAATTTCTTATACACTTCATAGATCATCTTGGCTTCCATCTAAGACTGATCTATTAAGAAATTCATCTCTAAAAACGATTTTATGTTGCTACAAATTTTCGTCGTAACCCGCTGAAATTTTTTGACGAGAATTCTGCAATCGCAACTTGCACCAATTTCCTTGCTATTATACTGCCGAAATTTTCTTGATTAAATTATATATATTTGCTGTCATATAAACTGTGATTTTGCTATCAATTCCCTCTTCAATTCTCTCAAGTTTTTGGTGGAAATTACGTCGAGAAACCGTTGTTTCTTCGACGACAATTCTACTCTTACAAGACAGCACATACTTGCTGCAACTTCCACTGATTTCTATCAAACCTTTGCTACCATCTACCACAGATCCAAAACATTCATCCATAGCCCTAAAACTCTACTAAACCACACCCTCAAATTGCACCCAAAACAACCACAAAACAAGCCTAAATCGTAGCCTACATCCATCGATCCACCAATCATTTCGACCATCACTTCTCTCAACTATACATGTCTTTAACCTGACAACAAAAGAGAGATCTTAACATCATAGATTTGGAGGCATATACTATGGCATCTAAGGAGGCAATCAATGCTAAATTTGAAGCCTTGGAGGCGCGAATGGAGGATAAGATTTGGACGCTCTTTACCGAACTCAGATTGGGCCGACCACTAAGCTCGAAAAAATCATATCACGGAGAGAGCTTTGCCCAATCGCACTAGGCTCGAAGAGATGAGTTCCAAGGGAGAGAAGGCTCTATGACTGAACCCAACTATCCATGCATGAGAGTGGACTTCCCTAGATGGGAAGAAGGAGACCCGATTGGTTGGATCTCGCGCGCGGAGCGATATTTTCAGTACCACAAAACCGCGGATGCATCTATGGTGAAAATTACAGCTATACATCTTAAAGGGGATACTATACAGTGGTTTAACTAGTTTGAACATACTTATGGAGTCCTTTCATAGCAACAATTCAAAGAAGGACTGCTGATCTGCTTCAGACCAACCGATTACGAGAATATTGATGGACAACTAGCAAAGATCCGACAAACTTCCACCATTCAGGAGTACCAAACCAGGTTTGAAAGGTTATTTAATCAAACTCATGATTGGTCTCAAAAACAGCTATTGAGGACCTTCATTGAGGGCTTGAAGCCGGAGATCCGAGGAGAAGTTAAAGCGCGACAACCGTATACACTTATGGCAGCCATCTCTTTCGCACGACATCAAGAGGAGCAATTGAACCATGAAGCTCGGAGGACTAGGGTCACTCCTCAACTAGTAGTATTGAAGCCCTCAGCCCCCCCTACTATTGACCAAGTCCCTACACCAAAGAGGTTAACAAGAGAAGAGCTTCGGGAGCGATATGCGAAGGGGTTATGTTGGCATTGTGACGAGCCGTGGAGCCGTGAGCATCGCTGTAGTAAAGGAGGACTTCTTATGATTGAACCGATAGAAGAAGAGGTCATTGAACATTTAGAAGAGAGCCTTGAACATGAAGAAAAAGATGCAGAAGAAGAGCCACAACCGACCGAAGTTACGGTACATTCACTTGCTGGCTACTCAAACCCGCAAATGATGAAAGCTGGAGGTCTTCTCAAACAACAACCGATCACTGTTCTCATCGACACGGGCAGCACTAATAACTTCCTAAACAGTAAGGTTGCTATCCATATGAACTTACCTATTGAGAATTGTAGCAGGTTTGTCGTTAAGGTCGCCAACGGACGGATTTTGAAGTGTGATCATAAGTGCCCGCAGGTGAAACTGTTGCTGCAGGACCAAGAGATAATTGCAGATTTCTTCCTCCTCCCTCTTGATGATCATGAGGCCATACTCAGAATTAAATGGTTGATGACATTAGGTGATATTTCTTAGAATTTTATGCAACTATTTATAAAATTTTACAGTAAGGAGAAACAGGTGATACTGCATGGGAAACGTGAGGGCGACGTAACGATGATTTGCACACAACAAATGGAGAAGGTTTTGCATAAAGCATGCAGGGGCTTTTTGGTACAACTTGAGCAGCAAATTAAAGGAGAGCCAATATAATTTGAAGTTCCAAACCTATTTCATTTGCTTGCTGAATTTTCAGATATATTTGATGAGCCGCACAACCTACCTCTTACTCGTCGGCATAATCATTGTATAATGATTTTTCCAATCAAATCTCCAGAAAATATTCAGCCATATCGGTATCCACATCTCCAGAATGATGAAATAGAAAGGATTTTAAAAGAGATGCTTGAAACAGGAGTTATTCGGCCAAGTTGCAACCTCTACTTTTCACCGGTGCTACTTGTACACAAGAAGGACGGAACATGGCGAATATGCGTTGATTACCGAGCTCTCAATGGCATAACCATCAAGAACAAATACCTTATTCCAATAGCAGATGAATTGCTAGATGAAAGGGAGCACAAATCTTCACAAAGCTGGACCTTCGATCCGGGTATTATCAAATACGAGTGTATGAAGAAGTCATATCGAAAACCACCTTTCGAACACTCAACGGCCACTACGAATTTTTACTTTCTTCAACAAAAGGTGAAATATCTTGGGCATATCATATCAGAGGAAGGTGTGATGGTGGACCCCTTCAAAATTGAAGCAATGCAAAACTGGCCTACCCCGAGGAACATAAAATTGCTACATGGCTTTTTGGGTTTAACAGGCTACTACCGTAAGTTCGTGAAAAACTATGGAAAGATTAGTGCACCACTTACTTCCTTACTGGAAAAAGATGTCTTCCAATGGTCAGACAGAGCCTCCACTGCCTTCAACAAACTTAAGGCAGCCATAACGACGACGCTGGTGTTAGCGCTACCAGATTTCAACCGACCCTTCGTCATTAAGGCCGATGCATCTGGAGACAGAATGGGAGACGTTCTCATGCAAGATGGTCGACCACTCACATACATTAGCAAGACATTGTCTCCCCCCTATCAAAACATGTTAACATATGATAAGTGTTAGGATCGAGAGCACTAAGAGGGGGGGGGTGAATTAGTGCAGCGGAAATCTTTAAGCAATTAAAAACGAAAGCTGCGTTCGTTTGATAAAAACTATTTTGATGCAAAAGCCGATTCTAAGAATACTTATGATTAAGTGCAGTTTATGTCTAAACACAGTTTGCGTCTAAGCGCAGTTTACGCAGTTTGCGTCTAAATGCAGTTTGCATCTAAATGCATATTGCGTCTAAGCGCAGTTTGCGTCTAAGCGCAGTTTGCGTCTAAGATCAGATTGCGTCTAAGCGCAGTGCAGTTTGCATCTAAACGCAGTTTTACGTCTAAACACAGTTTTACTTCTAAACGTAGTTTTACGTCTAAACGCAATTTGCGTCTAAACGCAGTTTTACGTCTAAACGTAGTTTTACGTCTAAACGCAGTTTTACGTCTAAACGTAGTTTTACGTTTAAAAGTAGTTTACATCTAAAACATAGTTTTAAAGGGATCTGAACTTAGAAACTTCGTTCGTAAAAGCGCAGAAGACAGTTTTGCAGAATCAAAACGTAAACGTAAACTGTAATGTATGAAAACACCGATTTACGTCTGAATGCAGATTCGGAAAGATCAGCACTTAGAAACTTGTTCGTAAAGGCGCAGAGAGCAGTAGCTATGTAGGAGGTTTGCAGTAATGATAAAGTGCTCAAAATAAACGCAAACCAGAGATTTAGAGTGGTTCGGTCAGTCTTGACCTACTCCACTTTTGGCTTCCTCCACCGACAAGGTCACCGACGTCAACTAGAAGCCTTCCTTCAATAGGCGAAGGCCAACTACCCTCTTACAGATTCACTCCTTTTGACGGGCTTAGGAGACAACCCTTACAGAAGTTTTCTCTCCTCTCTTTACAACTCAAACTTGAAGAATAGAAAGAGGAGAACTAGTAGTTTTGAGCTCTAAGAAACACAGAAAGATAGTAAGATTTCGAGTGTGTGTTCTGTGCTTTCAGTGCTGAATGAGTGGGGTATTTATAGGCCCCAACCCAATTCAAATTTGGAGCTCAAAACGATCAAATCCCGGAATTCCGGGATCAGGCGGTTGTACCTCCTGACTGGAGAGGTTGCACCGCCTGGCAGAGCTCGAAGACTGAGCCCAGGCGGTGCCACCTCTTGACTGAGGCGGTTGCACCTCTCTACCAGAGCTCGAAGACTGAGCTCAGGCGGTGCCACCTCTATGTTAGGGAGGTTGCACCGCCCAGTCTAGCTCGAAGACTGAGCTCAGGCGGTGCCACCTCCTGGCTGGGGAGGTTGCACCGCCCAGTCTCGCTGGGAGGCTTAGCCCAGGCGGTGCCACCTCCTGGCCTAGGCGGTTGCACCTCCTGGTGCAATCAGGGTCCGAATGGTTTAGCTCCATTCGGCCCAATTTCAGTCTTTCAGGGGCCCAATTGCCCCAAGATTAAGCTAATGGGTTCACCTCCCATTTTCCAACTTAATCAATATGCTAACTACGATTAGTTCTAAGACAATTTCTGCAGCTTTGCTTCGGTGCGTCAATCGCTTCTTCCGGCGAGTTTCCGACGAACTTCCGTCGATCATCCGATGAACCCTCGGTGATGCTTCTACGGACTTCCGGCAAACTCCTGGACTTTGCGACGATCCACTTGGTGAGTTCCAACGAGCTTCGCTTGGCAAGCTTCTGGACTTCTCGGATCTGTTCTCGCAGAACCTCCGACGACCGTCCGAACTTCCGTCGAACTCTCGAACTCCCAACGTGATCATGATCTTGACTCCGGCGTAACTCCTGCTGCTTGTCTAACTTTCATCGTAGTTAATCCTGCACATGTAAACAAACTTCGATCGAGACAATTAATCCTAAGCAATTAACCAAGTTGTCCGGCATGTCATTGGTCCCTCGACGCTTCGTCCGATTCTTCGACGCATCATCCTTTCCTATAGCTTATTGCCCAATCGGCCAGTTGACTCCGTAACTCCGATATCCTTGGCACAATACCCACTCTTCTTGGCTTGATGCCCGAGTCCACGGCCCGAAGCCTTCTGTCGATACGTCGACCGATCCACCAGCCCGACGTCCAATCTTCTGACATGTTCCTCCGGCACAACATGATTTTCCTGCTTTAATTGTCTCATCCTGATCAAAGCATCCTGCGTCACTCAAAACATAGATTAAATCATAAACATATATCAAGTAGTTTCATCATCAAAATACGAGATTCAACAATCTCCCCCTTTTTGATGATGACAACCACTTGATGACGGAGTTAAACTTAACTCCCGGAGTTTAAACAAACTCCCCCTATCAATATGCCATATTGATAGAAACTCTTAGATTCAAAAATCTAAGCAACATGTCATCATAAACAGAGTTAACCTTAACTCCCAGAGTTTAAACAAACTCCCCCTATCAATATGCCATATTGATAGAACCTTGAATTCAAACTGAATTCAAGTCATTGCAATATTCATCATGAATACTTGCAACACGTTAACATGAACATATGCATAAACTTATGCATCACATGTCATGTCATCAACATACTTTCATCAACATACTTCTCCCCCTTTGTCATCAACAAAAAGGAGAAGTATCACAATCAAGTGTTTGTGATATTGGTTCAACTCATTGCATGAAAAACATAATATCAAGTTTTATCATCATGCAGTTTTGAAGCCGAAAAATTTAGCAAATGTTACATCATGCTTAGAACATTCAAGCTATCAAGTTTTAGATATACAAGTTTTACAGCATACAAGATAGCACTTTTATAACATGCAAGCTAGCAATGTTGCAACATTTTAGAACTTGCAAGCTAGCAATTTAGAGATGTTCAAGAAGGCAACTCTTGCTTCTTGAAATATGCAAGTTGCAAGCTAGCAAATTTTTACGATATGCAAGTTTTGCTTCTTGAGATTGGCAAGATAGCACTTTTGCAATTTTTGTTTGGCAAGCTTGTGATGTTCAAGATAACAAGCTCTTTCTTCTCTTTTGAGAAGTGTCATTTTTGCTTTCGTTGTAAAGTGCAAGCTAGCAAAATGCCAAACTAGCAAGAGATAATGTTTTACATGAGGCAAGCAAACAATTTGGCAAGTGTTACATTTGCATCTTCTCTTTAGATGTGCAAGAAAATAAACAAGTTTTTGCATTTTCTTGACATTTCAAGCTAGCAATTATCGGTGATGTTCAAGATAGCAATTTCTTCTCTTTTGTAATTTTTGCCTTTTTCTTGAATTGTGCTAGCAATCTATCTCCCCCTTTGTCATTGTCAAAAAGAAGGGAAAAACCCTTTACATCAATTTCTAAATCATGACAAAGGTAAGTAATCATTCTTATTTGTGCATCATTATAGTTTCAATGCACAAATTCATTAACATTACATTTCATTTTTTTTTATGCACGATACCGAAAAATCAATCATCATCATGAGCATATCAAACATGATATTCAAGCATTCATGATATATCATTTTGGCAACATAATCATAGATATTCAAACGATGGTATCTAAATGTCAGAATTCATTACATCCTATTATGCATGATCATTGACTCCTCATTTGTATTTCATGCATTATTTCATTTCATCTCATAAGCAATATCAAGAAGAGTTATTGGATGATGAGATAAATATTTTATGAATACACGGAATATCATAAGTGTTTCATGTATTCATATTATCACATGAAGCATATTATCATTTTTAAGATTCATAACATGAATAACGTTATTACTATTTCATCAAAATCAATTTCGAGATTCACACAATATCATGAAATCATTAATCTCGATAAGATGGGAAAAGCATTTTCTTTTTAAGTGATTCTTTTAACACATCATAAAAAACTCATTCATAATTCAAGTGATTTACAAGATATCATAAGTGAATTTATCACTTGTATTTCATCAAAATCGAGAACTCTAGAGATAGAAAATGATTGAAGCATTTAACATGATTGATGCATGATTCATATTTAAAGTGTATCTTATGTCGTAAATACGAATCAAGCATTTGTCAAATCTGAAATCATCCTCAAAATTACATTCAATAAATTCATGTATGACAAGCATAGATTTATTGAAAAATCAATAAGATAGAGGATTACATTTCAAGTGTTCATCAATTATAGCATTTCATCATATGGTAAGATATCAATGCGTAAAACTGTGAAGCAAGATTTTGTTTGATATCTTGATACAGGGCATATAGCAATGATAGCAATCATATATTTCTTGGTGATGTAAGCATGGGATAATCATAGCATAGTGTTTATAGCATCAATTCATATATTTCTCCCCTTTTTTTTTTAAGTGTTTCATCTTAAGTGATCGATTTCATGTTAGCATGCCTTTTCATTTATGTCAAATGAAAACATGCATCAACGTTTAGGATCGTGAAATGAATTTCATCATAAAACCATCAATCACAAAAATCATCATGTATAACTTTAAAATCTCAAATCTTTATTCTTATGTCAAAATCATACATTATATTTAACAAACAAAGACAATGAAAAATATCAAGCCTTCCAGACAAAAGCCATATATCGTCATTGAAAAGCAATATGAAAATCATCAAAATATACATTCTTGCTTCTCAAGCACATAAATAAGATTTAATCTCACTAGGTGTACAATCATTAGATTTCTATCTTGCATTAACATAAGACATGCAATTTTCATTATCATTTTCAAAATTACAAGCATGATCATATTTTTGCATTTTCATTATTAAATTATTAAAAATGTAATTTTCAAGAAAATTTAAAGAAAAATGCATCATGAAAAACATCATGTAATTTCGAAGTAAATTAAAGGCATTTTGATTACCTCAGCGTCGAAAGGCGTAAAGGCGTAGTTTGCCACCTCGCCTTTGTTGATTTTCTCCTCGTCTTCAGAGGAGCTCGATTCATCCCAATTTTTGTTCTTCTTCTTGCGTTCAAAGCAAGTAGGTCCGTTCTTTTTACTTTTTAATTTTTGTTTCATTTGTAGTTTAAGTTCACCATCAATTGAGCTTATGCTCGAGTGGTCTTCAAATGTTCTATGTCCCAAATCCTTCCTGTTCTTTGGAAGGTGGTTCTCAAGTTCTTCACGTGCATTGCACGTCATTTCATATGTGATCAATGAACCAATTAGTTCTTCAAGTGGAAATTGGTTCAAGTTTTTTGATTCTTGAATAGCAGTTACTTTTGAATCCCAAGTTTTAGAAAGTGAGCGCAAAACTTTGTTAACGAGTTCAAAATCCGAAAAGCTTTTACCAAGTGATTTTAAACCATTGACGACATCCGTAAAACGGGTGTACATGTCCACAACGGTTTCGCTTGGTTTCATATGAAAAAGCTCGAAATCATGCAGTAAAGTATTAACTTTCGAGTCTTTGACTCTACTAGTTCCCTCGTGCGTGATTTCAAGAGTGCGCCAAATATCGAAAGCTGTTTCGCACAAAGAAACCCGATTGAACTCATTTTTGTCCAAAGCGCAAAATAAGGCATTCATAGCCTTTGCGTTTAAAGAAAAATACTTCTTCTCTAAATCCAACCATTCGTTCATCGGTTTAGAGGGAAGTTGAAAACCGTTTTCAACGATATTCCATAAATCCAGATTTAGAGAAATCAAGAAAACTCTCATTCGAATTTTCCAATAAGTGTAGTCCAATCCGTTAAAGAACGATGGACGAAAGATCGAAAAGCCCTCTTGAAGAGCTATTTCTCTCGGGTGTAAATCCGAAATGAGAAATACCTCGCTCTGATACTAATTGTTAGGATCGAGAGCACTAAGAGGGGGGGGGGGTGAATTAGTGCAGCGGAAATCTTTAAGCGATTAAAAACGAAAGCTGCGTTCGTTTGATAAAAACTATTTTGATGCAAAAGCCGATTCTAAGAATACTTATGATTAAGTGCAGTTTATGTCTAAACACAGTTTGCGTCTAAGCGCAGTTTATGCAGTTTGCGTCTAAATGCAGTTTGCGTCTAAATGCATATTGCGTCTAAGCGCAGTTTGCGTCTAAGCGCAGTTTGCGTCTAAGATCAGATTGCGTCTAAGCGCAGTGCAGTTTGCGTCTAAACGTAGTTTTACGTTTAAACACAGTTTTACGTCTAAACGTAGTTTTACGTCTAAACGCAGTTTGCGTCTAAACGCAGTTTTACGTCTAAACGTAGTTTTACGTCTAAACGCAGTTTTACGTCTAAACGTAGTTTTACGTCTAAACGCAGTTTTACGTCTAAACGTAGTTTTACGTTTAAAAGTAGTTTACGTCTAAAACACAGTTTTAAAGGGATCTGAACTTAGAAACTTCATTCGTAAAAGCGCAGAAGACAGTTTTGCAGAATCAAAACGTAAACGTAAACTGTAATGTATGAAAACATCGATTTACGTCTGAATGCAGATTCGGAAAGATCAGCACTTAGAAACTTGTTCGTAAAGGCGCAGAGAGCAGTAGCTATGTAGGAGGTTTGCAGTAATGATAAAGTGCTCAAAATAAACGCAAACCAGAGATTTAGAGTGGTTCGGTTAGTCTTGACCTACTCCACTTTTGGCTTCCTCCACCGACGAGGTCACCGACGTCAACTAGAAGCCTTCCTTCAATAGGCGAAGGCCAACTACCCTCTTACAGATTCACTCCTTTTGACGGGCTTAGGAGACAATCCTTACAGAAGTTTTCTCTCCTCTCTTTACAACTCAAACTTGAAGAATAGAAAGAGGAGAACTAGCAGTTTTGAGCTCTAAGAAACACAGAAAGATAGCAAGATTTCGAGTGTGTGTTCTGTGCTTTCAGTGCTGAATGGGTGGGGTATTTATAGGCCCCAACCCAATTTAAATTTGGAGCTCAAAACGATCAAATCCCGGAATTCCAGGATCAGGCGGTTGTACCTCCTGACTGGAGAGGTTGCACCGCCTGGCAGAGCTCGAAGACTGAGCCCAGGCGGTGCCACCTCTTGACTGAGGCGGTTGCACCTCTCTGCCAGAGCTCGAAGACTGAGCTCAGGCGGTGCCACCTCTCTGTCAGGGAGGTTGAACCGCCCAATCTAGCTCGAAGACTGAGCTAAGGCGGTGCCACCTCCTGGCTGGGGAGGTTGCACCGCCCAGTCTCGTTGGGAGGCTTAGCCCAGGCGGTGCCACCTCCTGGCCTAGGCGGTTGCACCTCCTGGTGCAATCAGGGTCCGAATGGTTTAGCTCCATTCAGCCCAATTTCAGTCTTTCAGGGGCCCAATTGCCCCAAGATTAAGCTAATGGGATCACCTCCCATTTTCCAACTTAATCAATGTGCTAACTACGATTAGATCTAAGACAATTTCTGCAACTTTGCTTCGGTGCGTCAATCGCTTCTTCCGGCGAGTTTCCGGCGAACTTCCGTCGATCATCCGATGAACCCTCGGTGATGCTTCTGCGGACATCCGGCAAACTCCTAGACTTTGCGACGATCCACTTGGCGAGTTCCAACGAGCTTCGCTTGGCAAGCTTCTGGACTTCTCGGATCTGTTCTCGCAGAACCTCCGACGACCGTCCGAACTTCCGTCGAACTCTCGAACTCCCAACGTGATCATGATCTTGACTCCGGCGCAACTCCTACTGCTTGTCTAACTTTCATCGTAGTTAATCTTGCACATGTAAACAAACTTCGATCGAGACAATTAATCCTAAGCAATTAACCAAGTTGTCCGGCATGTCATTGGTCCCTTGACGCTTCGTCCGATTCTTCGGCGCATCGTCCTTTCCTACAGCCTATTGCCCAATCGGTCAGTTGACTCCGCAACTCCGATATCCTTGGCACAATACCCGCTCTTCTTGGCCCGATGCCCAAGTCCACGGCCCGAAGCCTTCTGTCGATACGTCGACCGATGCACCGGCCCGACGTCCAATCTTCTGACATGTTCCTCCGGCACAACATGATTTTCTTGCTTTAATTGTCTCATCCTGATCAAAGCATCCTGCATCACTCAAAACGCAAATTAAATCATAAACATATATCAAGTAGTTTCATTATCAAAATACGAGATTCAACAATAAGGAGATGCTCACCATTATGCACGCAGCAACGAGGTGGACATCGTACTTGATCAAGCGATACTTTCAAATCAAAACCGACCATAAAAGCCTAAAATATCTCTTGGAGCAGAAGATATCTTCCCTCGAGCAGCAAAAATGGGTAACAAAACTTCTTGGATTTGATTATGAAATAACTTACAAAAGGTGGAAAGAGAATGTTGTTGCAGATGCGCTTTCGCAGCTACCTAAGCAAGCTGAATTTTTGGTCGTTTTACTTCCAACCAGCGACTTCCTTGAGAATATTAAGATGGAATGGCAGGAAGATTTGGAGACCAGTAAGATACAAAAAAAATTAGAAGAAGCACCAAGCTCCGTGGCTTATTACAATCGGGATTCAAAAGAATTATGCTATAAGGGATGCATTGTGCTTATGACAAATTCTACTTGCATCTTCAAGAGCAGATTTTGGACAAAGTTATTCCATATGCAGGGTACTAAATTGAAAAGGAGTACGACATATCACCCACAAACCAACAGCCAGACGAAAGTTTTAAATAGGTGCTTGGAGATAGCCCAAAGCCACCCACCAAATATAACTACCCAAAGAGAACTCCAGACCCAGCCAAGTGCCATTATTGATCGACGGATCGTGACTCGACGACGACGACCCACTAATGAAGTGCTAATACAGTGGGCGAACCTACCAATAGAAGATGCCACTTGGGAAAACTATGACGACTTGAAGATCAAATTCTCAGAATTCACGAATCATCAGCCTCGAGGACAAGGCTGATTTGAAGAGGGCGGGTCTGTTAGGACTCTAGCTTGGAGAGTCCTAATTGAGAGGGACATTCATGTAAAACTGTTAGGACTCTAGCCAGGAGAGTCCTAATTGAGAGGGACATTCTGTTAGGACTCTAGCTATGAGAGTCCTAATTGAGAGGGGCATTTATGTAGGAGGTTTTTTCTTAGACAAGAATTAGGAGTTGTAAGGTAATAGGAGTCTTGAGGAGTCATATTAGGAGTTGGTTAGAAGTAAGAGTCTTAAGTAGGAGTCCTATTAGGAGTTAGGGTTTCGAAGCCCTATAAATAGTCATGTATTCCTTATCTTTTAATAAGCAATAGATGAATCTTTTCTGCAGCCTTTGAGCAGCAACTTGGAGGGAGGAACCCCTATAGAGTTCCAAGGAGGCCGATCCCCTAAAGAGATCAACCCCAAGTTTAGAATCTGCAAGGGTTCTAACATTTTACCTTTCAACCTAGCAGCTATATTTAGTATTCCAATCATCACTTTGTGCTTAAGGAAAGTGCAAGCTTCGTAGTACTTTTGCAGGCCAATACTTTTCTATCTATATATACTAATGGTTCAATCATACAAACCATAAATATCGAAAAATTCAAGTCACAAACATCAAGAAATAGTTTATTCGTATAACTCCTTTCCTTAGTTAAAGCAGGGCAGAATGAGGTGAAAGAATCAAGATTTGTATTGAAGAATATCTTCGAGAAATAAGTAGATTATTTTATGTTTGGTACATCTCAAGTTGTAGATGGCGACATATCATCTCAATAAATCCAAAGTCATCATCACTTTTTGTGAAACCCAATGGAGGCAATGTTGGTGGTTTCCTAAGCATGCTCTAGTATTAAAAAATCATGCATCATCATTTAAAACCGAAAACCAAACAAAAAATTTCAAGATCAAATGTGTAGCACATAATTTCAAAACATATGATTTCAAATCACATCATCAAGCATGATTTCATTGAATATAAAACATCTTTATTTAAATTTATTTTGTTACCGATAATTCTAATACCAATGATATTTCCTTTATTGTTTTAGCTAGAGAGCTTTATGAAGTATTTTGGATATCCGATCATAAACCTTGAGCATATACTATCAAACTATCATTCTTGCTCCTAGCTTGTGATGGTAGACACTTCTACAAGAAAGGGTGATTTTTAAGTAACCATTTGACCTTTAGTACCTCATAAATTAATCTACTCAACTTATCATATTGCATTGAGTTATTTGATGTTTCTTTAGGAACCCAAATCAGTTTATGTGGACTATATCTCTTAAATGGATATTTATGAATAATACATCCGAGTTTGCAACAAAAGTTACATTTAGTGTGGGGTGATACATCCAAGGTAGGGCTTTTTACAAAGGTAGTTGGATTTTGGTGAGAGCTACTCACAAATCCGATTCCGTCTCTTCTATGAATATGACCCTTATTGGCAAAGATCATGTTCAAGGACTTACAACCAACTTTAAACTTTTCTAAGGTTTCTTTGAGTAGCAAGTTTTCTTTCTCAAGTGTCTCTAAGTGTTTACACTTAGTGCATGGAGGCAAAGAAGGATTATCATGCTTAAATTTTTCAAAATCAACATTTAAAAGGGCATGCTCCATTTTCAAAGAATTGTACTTTTTACTCAATATTCTACATTCATCAAAAAATTCATGAAAAGCACTTAAAATCTAATCGAAAGATAATTTTACATCTAATGAACTACTTACCTCATCTTTGATGGAAATTAGTGCGTAGTTGGCGATTTCCTTGTTGCTTTGTTCTTCGTCTTTGGAATCGCTCGAATCATCCCATGTTGCTTTAAGCACCTTCTTCTTCTTTAGTTGTTTCTTCTTCACTTGGGGACATTCGCTTTTGAAATGTCTTGACTTCTTGTATTCGTAGCATATGACTTGTTCTTTCTTGGGTTCAATTTTATTTTTAATATTATTTTTAGATTTATTTCTTTTTATGAATTCTATGAACTTTCTTGTCAAGAGTGCCAAGTCATCATCATAGTCCTCATCACTTGAATTTTCTTTTAAGTGGTCTTTATGAGTTCTTAGTGTCATATCCTTTCTGTTCTTTGGAAGGTTGTTCTCAAGCTCTTCTTGAGCATTGCAAGTCATCTCATAGGTCATTAATGACCCGGTAAGTTCTTCGAGAGGAAAATTATTCAAATCATTTGCCTCTTGAATGGTCATTATTTTAGGGTCCTAACTCTTTGGAAGGGATCTTAATATTTTGTTAACAAGTTCAAAGTTTGAAAAATATTTACCAAGAACTTTTAAACTATTGATGATATTCATAAAACAAGTGTACATGTCAATAATAGTTTCTCTTGGCTTCATCCGAAACAATTCATAAGTATGAACTAAAAGATTTATCTTGGACTCCTTTACTCTACTAGTGCCTTCATGAGTGATTTCGAGTGTATGCTAAATATCAAAAGCTGCTTCACAAATAGACACTCGATTGAACTCATTTTTATCTAAAGTATAAAACAAGGCATTTAGAGCCTTTGCATTTTAAGAGAAAGTCTTCTTCTCCAACTAATTCCAATCGTTCATTGGAAGAGAAGACTTTTGAAAGTCATTTTCAACAATGTTCTATAACTTAAAATCCATAGAAATTAGAAAAATCCTCATTTTAGTTTTTCAATAGGTGTAAACCGTCCCATTGAACATGGGTGGACGTATAATTGAGTGACCCTCTTGATTGCCGACAAATATCATTTCTCTTGGGTTTCAAACTAAACCGAGAGTAACCTTGCTCTGATACCAATTGTTAGGATTAAGAGCGGCACTAAGAGGGGGGGGGTGAATTAGTGCAGCGAAAAAATTACATTGATTTAAAAATCATCGTACGATGAAATTCGATTCCGACGAAAACTGTTTCATTTTTCTTGAATGAGTAGAGAAGAGGGGATTGGATAGTTTGTAATGAAGTAAAGTTGAATGCAGTAAAGAGATTAAGTAGTAAGGAATGAACACACTAGAATTTATATTGGTTCGGTCGTTATGACCTACATCCACTTCTAATTCCTCCTTCATCGAGGTCACCGGCGTCCACTAATGGTCTTTCTTCAATAGGCAAAGACCAACCACCTCTTTATAGTGCTTTATCCTTTTCACGGGTTTAGGAGATAACCCTTATAAGCCTCACACCTCTTTTTGGATGATTACAAAGCGAAAGAGAGGGAGGAGAAGGACTCTTCTCACTTTTACAATACTTTTAACACCCCAACACTAAGAGTTTTTTTCACACTTTGATTGCACTTAGTTACTCTTTCATGCAAAAAAGGGTGGGGTATTTATAGGCCCCAATGACTTTAAAATTGGAGCTAAAAAGTGTCTCATCCAAATTTTTCGGGTACTAGCGACTGCTTGATAGAGTCTTGGATATTGAGCTCTGGCGTTACCACCGTTTGGCAGGTAATAACTGCCAGTGGTACCACCACCTAGACCACCTAGGAGATTGTTCCCTGGGTGGTTCCACCGCCTCAATCTAGCGGTGCCAACGCCAGACAGGGTCTAGCAACCTGGTTAAGCCTTGAATACGGCCCAAACCAATCCAATTACGGGTCTAATTGGCCCCTAACTGAGTTAGTGGGATTACCTTTCAAACCTAACCCTAATTACATGCTAACTATGATTCTTAAGGCATACACTAAGCAAAACAAGTCTAGTTAATTTATGTTTTTTCCGGCGATCTTCCGGCGAACTTCCTATGATCTTTCGGCAATATTCCAATGGACTACCGACAAGCTCTTGGACTTCACGATGATCTTCTTGGTAAGTTCCAATATGCTTTTTTGGCAAGTTTCTGGACTTCTTGATCAATTATAGCAGAACTTCCGATGAACGTCTAGAATTCCGACGAACTCTCGAACTTCCAACGAAATCTTGATCTCGACTCCGGCACTTCGTTTTGCTTTATGCCTTGATTGTTATCATAGTTAATTATGCACACTTTTCTCAATATATAGATTTGATCAAATAATTTACTAATTGGTTTCATCATCAAAATCCAAGATTCAACAGGATGGAGATCCAATACTCAATAGGGCAGGATCCATTAGGATTATGTTGACAAGGGACCTCTATAAATAGGAGGGAACCAATGGTTCATAGGTTAGAGCCTCCTTGGGTTGCCATATTCTATTCTCCTCCTCCTTAGATAGTAGGCTTGGAGATTTGAGGGGCATCGTCACAACCTTACTATGTGGATAAGCGCTAGAGAGGAGGATGCTTGTCCTCCTTCACCCTCTCCTAGAGATCTACAGGGATTCAGGGATATACGATCTCCCTAGATAACACAATCTATCTCACACGTGACTTTTAAGTTTATGTATTTTATGCACCAATCTTCGCATGACAATAAACACATCTTTGGGAAATTTGAGGATTTTATTTTTTATTATTCTAATGCGCATATGATGTCGCCCCCTAGATTTTCTTACAGCCTTAAGGTTGAGGGCTACATGGACTTGAGCTTCTAGTCCGATATTGATAATAGCAAGTCTAATTTAATGTATATGTTCACTCTAAATGGAGGAGCAATATACTAGAAGAGTTCCAAGCAAGATACTACTGCTAAGTCGACTATAGAGCCAGAGTACATTATTGTGGTAGAAGCACCAAAGGAGGGAGTTTGGATGAAGAAGTTTATCACACATCTGGGAGTCGTACTGAGCAATGAGGAATTGATTTCCTTATATTACGACAACAATAAGGTAATTACTCAAGCAAAGAAACCAAAGTCTCATTAAAAGTCTAAGCATGTTCTGAGAAGGTTCCACCTGATCAAAGAGATCGTGGCCCAAGGAGATGTAGCAGTAGAAAGAGTACCATCTGAAGATAACATTACAGATCCATTGAAGATACCAGTGTCTCAAATTGTCTTTGAGCATCATAGAGGTCTGATGGGGATCAAACATGTAGGTAATTGGCTTTAGGTCAAGTAGGAGATTGCTAGTCATATGTATCTTTCAAGCCAATCACATGAGTGATGACACATATAAAATGATGTGCACTCTTTTTGCTTATTATTTATTTAATATTTTATTACTTTATCTTGCATGATTGCATATATTGTGATGTACATAGATCTGTGTAATAGGAATTGGATCATGATGAGATCACAATAATGAGACTAATTTGTCTTTAAACACAAACTCTAAATAATCTCGGATATAGGTTACTTGAGGGGAACATTGAGATTGTTAGTCATGGGTACCCTACAAGCTAATCATGAGAGTGATAGCACGTGTGACATGATACACATTCTGTTTGCTTATTATATTATTTAGCATTTTATCACTTTATTTTGTATGCTATATATATTGTGATATCTATGGATCTATGCAATGGGAATCAGATCGTGAAGAAATCATGATAATGAGACCGATTCGTCTTTAAACACAAACCCTAAATAATCCTGGTCGTAGGTTACTTAAGAGGGATATAGAGATAATTGGACAAACTGGTGTATTATATACCCGTCCATATGATGGAAGTGGCTTGCTAGTCATAGGTGTCCTACAAGCCAATCACATGAGTGATGGCACGTGTGACTTGATATATAGTCTTTTTACTTATTATTATTATTTGGTATTTTATCACTTTATGTTACCTATTGCATGAATATATTATGATGTTCATGGATTTATGTAATGGAAATCAGATCGTGATGAGATCACGATAATGAGACTGATTCACCTTTAAATACAAATCCTAAATAATCTCGGTCATAGGTTACTCGAGAGGAACATCGAGATAACCGGACAGACTGGTGTACTGTATACCCGTCCATATGATGGATGTAGTTGGTCTTATAGCTGCTCGTATGGGGACATTAGGGATACAATGCAGGTGCTTATTGGAGAATGAGTTCACTCATTGATCCGCTCACAGAATGTTAGATGGTTGATGATGTCTTATTGTCATATAGTGATTCCATCATCCTAGTGGTATATTTGGTCCTTAGACTTGAGACATCAAGGATGTCCTATATGAGTGCTCCACTCTTTGATACCGGACTTATATGTTTGGATGTCCCAGATCTAGCATAATCAATCATCGGGAGTGGTAGTCAACCTTATGAGGGCTATTGAGTGTCGATAGAGGATCATCCGCCCTCGATGTCATGAGATGAATATCCAATATATTCTTGATCAAATAAATCCTTGGCCAAGGTCATTCAGATTGAGAGAGAAAGAGTTCTCCAGGAGATTCTAATTAAAGCGAGACTCGAGTAGAAATTATATGGGCTTGACAGTAGCATGCACGACATATGATCTTTGGGGTATTAGATAGATGAGAGACTATAGATATATGATAATTAAGGATAGATATGTCCAAAGGATTGGATTTTTTTGTATCCTATAGAGATTACAACGTAGTGGCCTAGTACGTCTATAGTCAATGAGTCGAGTGAATTATTATGAAAATAATAATTTACTGAGCCAGAATGATTTCTGATAGGAATGACTCATGGCCAGCTCGATAATGGGCCTAAAGGGTCACACATATATGGTAGGCGTTACGATGAGTAGAGGTTCGGATATGAGATATCTGTCAAACCCCCTATCTTATTGGATATCCAATAAGCCCCTGAATTATTGAGTCCTATGGATACGATCTAATAAGAGCCAATAGGAGATTATTGGATAAAGATTCACTAATCTAAGAGGTTTAGATAGTTGGTTGGAGATCTAATATCCAATAGGGTAGGATCCATTAGGGTTAAGTTGGTAGGGGGCCTCTATAAATATGAGAAAACCAAACACTCATAGGCCAAAAATTTTATTAGTTGACACCTCTTATTTTCCTCTCCCCTTCTCCTCCTTAGATAGCAAACCTGGAGATTTGAGGAGCGTTGTCGCAGCCCTGCTATGTGGATCACCACTAGAGATGAGGACGCTTGACCTCTTTCATCCTCTCCTAGAGATTTGTAGGGATTCTAGGATATATGATTTTTCTAGGTAACACAACTATCTCACATGTGGTTTTTCAGTTTTGCAGATTTTGTGTACTAATTTTCGCATGATGACGAACACATCTTTGAAAATTTTGAGAATTTTATCTTTCTATTCTTCCGTTGCGCATGTGATGTCACCCTTAGATATCCCAACATGGCTAGTCTCATAGTTGCTTGTGTGGGGATACTAGGGATACAATGTAGATGCTCATTGGAGAATGAGTTCACTGATTGATTAGCTTACGAAATACTAGATGGTTGATGATACCTACAGTGATTCTATTATTCTAGTGGTATATTTGGTCCTTAGATTTAAAACACTAAGGATGTCTTGTATGAGTACTCCACTCTCTGATACCAGACTTATAGGTTTGGAAGTTCTAAATCTAGCACAGCCGATCATCGGGAGTAGCAACTAACCTTACCAGGGCTAGTAAGTGTTAATAGAGGATCATCTGCTCTTAGTGTCATAAGAGGAATGTCTCATATATTATTACTTAAGCAAGTCCCTATCCAAGATCATTCGGATTGAGAGAGATAGAGTCCTTCAGGAGAATCTGATTAGAGCTAAGCCTAACAGCACTATGCTTCAAATATGGTCATTGGCATATTAGATGGATGATGGACTATAGGTATATGGTAACTGAGGATAGATAGGACTAATGGATTGGATTCTCCTGTATCATTTGGGGACAGCGGAATAGTGGCATAGTACGTCCATAGTCGATGAGTCGAGTGAATTATTATGAAGATAATAATTCATTGAGCCAGAAAGAGTTCTGATAGGTATGACTCACGACCAGCTTGATATTAGACCAGCTCGATATTGGGTCACATGCATATGGTATGTGTTGCGATGAGTAGAGGCTCAGATATAGTCAATTGTTAACCTTAACTCCCCCTATCAATATGCCTTATTGATAGAACCTTGAATTCAAGTCATTGCAAATTTTATCATGAATATTTGCAACATGTCATCATGCATAATATGATCATACTTCTCCCCCTTTTTCATTAACAAAAAGGAGAAATGTAACTTTCTAGTGTTTGAATATTAGGTCAAATCATCGCATACTAAGCATAATCTTTAGTTTTATCATCATGCAAGCTAGCAATAATTTTATAATATTTTAAAACATACAAGCTAGCAATTTTGAGATGTTCAAGAAAGCAACTCTTACTTCTTGAAATATACAAATTTATAAATTTTACTAGATGTGCAAGTTAGCATATTTTGCTTCATGAGATAAGCAAGATAGCACTCCTTTCTCTATGCAATTTGCAAGCTAGCAAATTTTTGCTTCCATTACAATGTTTGAGCTAGCAATTTTGTTTCCCTTGCAAAGTGCAAGTTTCTAAATTTTGTAAGATAAGCTAGCGATATTTCTCCCCCTTTGTCAATGTCAAAAAGAAAGGAAGAATACAATGTTATAATTATTTTCCCTTTACAACAATTTTTAAAGCATGACAAAGGAAAACAACAAAAATGAATATCAAAAGATCATATATCATTTTTGACAAGAAAGGAAAAATAATCTTGATTCAAAAAGAATATTTAAGTTTAAAATTCGAGAAATCAAGATCATGATCCAAAAAAGAATGTATAAGAAGAGTTTATGCATCTTTTGCAATTTGGCTAAATTCAACATTAAAACTAGCAATTTTCTTTCTCCTCTTTATTGTAATCAAGGAAGAAGTAGAGTAGAAGAATACAATTTTTACATCAAAACTCTACTAATAACATGAGGTTTATAACCACAAATTCAAAGAAATTTACACATCATGTCATGAAAGATAATAATATCAAATCATGAATGCCACAAGACATGATTTATTTCATCAAATCTCTTTTTTATATAAATGGATAAAAGAAACATAAGAGATCTTGATTCGTGCATAAGAAATCTCAAGTTATAAATTTTAAAAAATGATTCGATTGGATATATTATCTTATTATTAAAATGAATCATATGAAAAGAAATCCAAAATCATCATGTAAAATCATCTAAATCTTTTACATAGTCCAAGAGATTCATAGATTCATTATAATAATTTTCTTCTTTAAACGATAAAATCATATAAGAACAAAATGATTCATATAAAATACATCTCATGTCATAAACATGAACAAAATTAAGTGTTTGGTTAAATATGAAAATGAATTATCAAATCCAAAATGATCATCAAAATCACTTTTCGGATCATTTAATGAAAGCACCATAGATATATTAAAAATAGCTCAAGTTCTTTTAGTTCTAAATTTTGTGATTGATTTCATGTTCAAGTCTTTCAAGGCCATGCTTCATTATTTATAATCAAAAAATAATATAGAAATCATAGAAATCATCAAGCTTAATAAACCCAAAACTCATTATTACTTCAAATCACCATGCATAATTATAAAATCATCAAGCATGATACCAAGACTTTTTAACATTTCCATTACATCATTACATCATTATGCATCATTAAATCATTAAGTATGATTTCATTAAACATGAAGCATCTTCAATCAAAATCGAGAAACAATATGGAAATCAACATGATACACATTATTTCTTCTTGAAAAACATACATATGATTATCATTAGATTTAAATATAATATTTTATTCCTTTAACATAAGACATATAATTTTCATTATCATTCTCAAAATTACTAACATGATAAGCATGATTCCTATTTTTCTTTGCATTTTTATTTATTAAACATATAATTTTCAAGAAAAATAACTATTCTAACCTAATTTAAGAACAACACATGAAAAGCATTATGTAATTTTGAAATAAATTAAAGGAGTTTTGTTTGAGTGGTTTACCTCGTTGTAGAAAGTCGTTAAGGTGTAGTTTGCTACCTCGCCTTTGTTGATTTTCTCCTCGTCTTCAGAGGAGCTCAATTCGTCCTAAAGTGCTTTGTTCTTCTTCAATTTGTTTTTATTTTTTGATTCTTGCTTTAAGTACTTTTTAAGTTTTATTGTGAGAAGATTAAGTTTATCATCACTTACGCTTTCGCTTGAGTGGTATTCTTTTGTTCAATGTTCGAAATCCTTCCTGTTCTTTGGAAGGTGGTTCTCAAGTTCTTCACGTGCATTGCACGTCATTTCATAGGTCATTAGAGACCCGATAAGTTCTTCGATAAAAAAAATATTTAAATTTTTTTATTCTTGTATAGCCGTTATTTTCGAATCCCAATTCTTAGAAAGTGATCATAAAATCTTATTAACGAGTTCAAAATTAGAAAAGCATTTGTCAAGAGCTTTTAAACCATTGACGACATCCGTAAAACGGGTATATATATCAACAATGGTTTTGCTAGACTTAATTCGAAAAAGTTTAAAATCATACAATAAAAGATTTACTTTAGACTCTTTAACTCTATTCGTGCTTTCGTGTGTGATTTCGAGAATGTGCCAAATATCGAAAGTCGTTTCGCACAAAGAAACCCGATTGAATTCAATTTTATCTAAAGCGCAAAATAGAGTATTCATAGCTCTAGCATTTAAAGAAAAAGTCCTCTTCTCCAAATCATTCCAATGGTTCATTGGAAGAGAAGACCTTCGAAAACCATTTTTCATAATACTCCATAAATTTAAATCGAAAGAAAGTAAGAAAACTCTCATTCGAGTTTTCCAATGTGTGTAATCCGTCCCATCGAACAAGGGAGGACGAATGAGAGAAAATCCCTCTTGAAAGCCGAAAAGAGTCATTTCTCTTGGGTGTTAAACCAAATAAGAAATAACGAGGCTCTGATACTAACTATTCGGAATGAGTCGGCACTACGAGGGGGGGGGTGGTTGAAAATTAGTGCAGCAGTAAAATACGTTAGTTCCAAAAACTTTTCATATGATAAAAATCGATTTCAGAAACTTAACTTAAAACACATGTTCATAAATGTATTGAAGATAGTAAGCAAGTAAAATGGTTTGCAGTAAAGTAAATGGCAAAAATAGAAATGCAAACCAGAGAACACGCCAATTTTATAGTGGTTCGATCGTCGTGACCTACATCCACTCCGCCGATTCCTCTTCCGTCGAGGCCACCGGCATTTACTATCAGTCTTCCTTCAATAGGCGAAGACCAACCACCTTTTACACTACTCTTCTCCTTTTCACAGGTTTAGGAGTCAACATTTATAAGCACTCACCCCTCCTAAACAGAATTCTAAACTTAGACTAGAGGAGGGGATTTCTCAAGTGATTGCAATAGCGTTTCTTCATTTTTAAACTCTTTGTGCTTATGTCTTTTAACTAGGAATGAGAGGGGTATTTATAGGCTTCAAGTTGATTCAAACTTGGAGCTTAAAAATATCTCATTCTGGGTTTCCTGGGTCCGGGTGGTACCATCGCCTGTGCTGGGCGGTACCACCGCTTGTTTCAGTCTGACACTAATACAACACTGGGCGGTACCACTGCCCAATATGGCAGTATCACCGCTTGGCACTGGGCCACTAGGTGATATTGTTGAATCTCAGATTTTGATGATGAAATCAATTGATGGTTAATTAATCTAATCAATATTATTGAGATAAGTGTACAGGATTAACTACGATAGATTGAAGACATAAACCAAAGTCTACCAGAGTCAAGTTCGATGGGTGTTCGAGAGTCTGCCAAGAATCCGAAGATTCATCGGAAGTGCTACCGGAACCAACCGAGAAGAAATCGGGGACTTGTCGAAGTTTTCCGAAGTCCGCCGGAGAGATCGTTGGAGGTTCGCAGAGATTACCGAGAAGGTTTGGCTACTTGCCAAAGACTCATTGAACTCGCCATAAGACTAGGAGCTTGCTAGGAGTCCGTCGGAAGAAATCCGAGGGTGTATCGTGTTGGGAAATCTTGGGAGGGACATCACATGCGCAGCAAAAGAACAAGAAAATAAAATCCCTGATTCCCAAAGAGAAGTTCGTCGTCGTGCGAAGATTGGTGCGCAAAATCCACGAAACTGAAAAAAAACTACGTATAGAGTAGATTGTGTTACCTAGGGAGATCTGTTAGAACCCTTGCAGATTCTAAACTTGGGGTTGATCTCTTTAGGGGATCGGCCTCCTTAGAACTCTATAGGGGTTCCTCCCTCCAAGTTGCTGCTCAAAGGCTGCAGAAAAGATTCATCTATTGCTTAAGAAAAGAGAAGGAATACATGGCTATTTATAGGGCTTCTAAACCCTAACTCCTAATAGGACTCCTACTTAAGACTCTTACTTCTAACCAACTCCTAATATGACTCATACTCAAGACTCCTATTCCCTTACAACTCCTAATTCTTCTCCAAGAAAAAACCTCCTAACAGAATGTCCCTTTCAATTAGGACTCTCCTAGTTAGAGTCCTAACAGAGTGTCCCTCTCAATTAGGACTCTCCTAGCTAGAGTCCTAACAGAATGTCCCTCTCAATTAGGACTCTCCTAGCTAGAGTCCTAACAAGATCGTATATCCCTGTTTCCTTGTAGATCTTTAGAAGATGGTGAAGGAGGTCAAGCGTCCTCCTCTCTAGGGGTGATCCACACAGTAGGGCTGCGACGACGCTCCTCAAAATTCAAAGCCTGCTCTGAGATGGAGAGGAAAAGGAGAATAGGAGAGGTAAGTAAAGGCTCTAGCCTATGAGGCTCTGAATCCCTCCTATTTATAGAGGTCCCCTGTCAAACCCTAATGGATCCTCCCCTAGTGGGTATTGGATCTGCATCCAATAACCCAAGCCTTTTAGATTAGTGGATCTCTATCTAATAATCTCTCATGGGCTCTTATTGGATCTCGTCCATGGGATCCAATAATTTAGGGGCTTATTGGATATCTAATAAGACAAGGGCTCCGTCGGATATCTCATATCCGAACCTCTACTCATCGCAATGCCTACCATATGTGTGTAACCCTCTAGGCCCAAAATCGAGCTAGCCGTGAGTCATACCTATCAGAACTCCTTCTAACTCAGTGAATTATTATCTCTGTAATAATTCTCTCAACTCATCGACTACGGACGTACTAGGCCACTACGTCGTAGTCCCCAGACAATACAGGGGAATCCAATCCATTGGACATGTCTATCCTCAATTACAGTGTACCTATAGTCCCTTATCCATCTAATATCCCAGAGACCGTATATCGAGCATTGTGCTGTCAGACCCATACGGTTTCTACTCGAGTCTCGCTCTAATTGGATTCTCCCGGAGAACTCTTTTTCTCTCAACCCGAATGACCCTAACTAGGGATTTGTCTGAGCAATAACACATGGGATATTCCTCTTATGACGTCGAGAGTGGATGATCCTCTATCAACACTCAATAGCCCTCATAAGGTTGACTATCACTCCCAATTACCAACTGTACTAGATCTGAGACAGTCAAACCTATAAGTCTAGTATCAAAGAGTGGAGCACTCATACAGGACATCCTTGGTGTCTCAAGTCTAAGGATCAGATATACCACTAGGACTACGAAATCACTATCTGACAATAAGGCATCATCAACCATCCAGCATTCCGTAAGCGGATCAATCAGTGAACTCATTCTCCAATGAGCACCTGTATTGTATCCCTAGTGTCCCTACACGAGTAGCTATGAGACCAACTGCATCCATAATATGGACGGGTATATAGCACACCAGTCTGTCTGGTTATCACGATGTCCCTCTCGAGTAACCTATGACCGGGATTATTTAGGATATGTGTTTAAAGGTGAATCAATCTCATTTTCGTGATCTTATCACGATCTGATTCCCATTGCACAAACCCAAGGACATTATAATATATATGTGCATATATGCAATAATTATAAAGTGATATATACCAAAATATAATAAGCAAAAAGATTATGTATCAAGTCACACGTGCCATCACTCATGTGATTGGCTTGCTGGGCACCTATGACTAGCATATCGGAAGTCCGTCGGAAGTTCGTCGAAAAGCACGCTGGAAGGAAACTCGACGTTGCCAGGCTGTGTCTTAATTTTGTAGTTTGTATGTAAATCAGGGTTAGGATTAAAGGTTAATCCTATAGCCTGGTAAGGGGCCAACTGAGCCCTAATACAGACTGGTTTGGGCCAAAATAGGAACCCAACCAGTGACTCGTAAGGTCGGGCGGTGGCACCGCCCAGAACCCGAGAGTTCCGACGGTAGCACCGCTAGTACACTGTTAGTGTCAGACACTGACAGGCAGTGACACCACCACTTACAGGCGGTGGCACCGCCAACACCGGAAAACCCAAAAGCAATTCAAATTTGGAGCCCAAATTTGAATCCTCTTGGGGCCTATAAATACCCCTTGATTCTTAGCAGAGAAGATAACCTTTGGGAAGTTAGAGATTGAGATAAAGCCTTAGCAAAGTCTTTAGCAAGTCTTGTTTTCAATAGCTTAAGTGTTCACCTCCCTCATTCTCTTTGAAAATCTGTAAGAGTGTGAACCACTTGTAAAAGGTTGTAAGAGGGGTATTTGTCCTTCCCCTTCAAAGTGATTTGCTAGTGGAAGTTGGGAGCCTCATCGAAGAAGGCTTCGCAAGTGGATGTAGGTCATTTGACTGAACCACTTTAAATTAGTGTGTTCTTTGAATGTTTGAGTGTTTATCTTTATGAAATCATTATTTACATAGCAGCAAGCTTTTGGTTTTCAGCTCCTTACTCTACTCGAGCTACTTTTACCAAGTCATTCTTTGTCGAATCGAAATCTCTACGCATTTATGAAAATATTTTCAAACTTACAAGTTTTAATTTGCTGTACTAATTCACCCCCCCTCTTAGTGCCACTCTGATCCTAACAGGTTCCACCGCCCAAACTGGCAGTACCACCGCCTGACATAGTCTCGAAGATTATGCCATGATGGTGCGACTTCTTGGGTCACTGTTTGGGCCTTTCATTGGGCCCAATGCAATCCTTACATGGGCCCAACTGGCCCCTAATTGGGTTGACCCAAATCCAATCCCAATTACGTGCTAACTACGAATTTTGAGACATTTCCTAAACTAAACAAGTATGTAAGTCTAGTTTCTTCCGGTGAACTTTCGACGATCTCTTGGCAATGTTCCAGCGGACTCACGACAATCTCTTAGACTTCACGACGATCTTCTTGGCGAGTTCCAATGAGCTTCTCTGGCAAGCTCCAAGACTTCTTGGCTAGTTCCTACAAAACTTCCTACGAACATCCGGACTTCCGATGAACTCTCGAACTCCCAACGAAATCGCGTTCTTGACTCCGGGACTTCATTTTCGTTTGTGCCTTGCTAACGTAGTTAATCCTGCACATGTAAAAATATACTTCGATTTAGACAATTATTACTAAAATTGAATCATATTGTCCGGCATATTATTGGTCCATCGATGCTTCGTCCGATTATTTACTACATCGTCCTCTCTTGCGGCCTATTGCCTAATCGGCCAGTTGACTCCGTAACTCCGATATCCTTGGCACAATATTTGCTCTTCTTGGCTCGATGCCCAAATCCATAGCCCAAAGCCTTCTGTCGATACGTCGACCAATCCTCCGGCCCGACGTCCAATCTTCTGACATGTTTTCCTCCGGCCCAACATGATTTTTTCTACTTTAATTGTCTCTCCCTGATCGAAGCATCCTGCATCACTCAAATGCAGATTAAATCATAAACACTTATCAATTGGTTTCATCAACAAAATATGAGATTCAATAATCTCCCCCTTTTTGATGATGACAACTAATTGATGACGGAGTTAATCTTCCCTATCAATATGTCTTATTGATATAACCTTAAATTCAAGTCAAATTCAAGTTATTGTAAATTTCATCATGAATATTTGCAACACGTCATTATGCATAACATGATCATATTTCTCCCCTTTTTCATCAACATAAAGGAGAAATGTAACTTTCTATATTTGAATATTAGTTCAAATCATCGCATACTAAGCATAATCTTCAGTTTTATCATCATGCAAGCTAGCAATAATTTTACAACATTTTAAAACATGCAAGCTAGCAATTTTGAGATGTTGAAGAAAGCAACTCTTGCTTCTGGAAATATACAAATTTGTAAATTTTACTAGATGTGCAAGTTAGCATGTTTTGCTTCTTGAGATAAGCAAGATAGCACTTCTTTCTTCATGCAATTTATAATCTAACAAATTTTTACTTCCTTTGGAATGTTTGAGCTAGCAATTTTATTTTCTTTGCAAAGTGCATGTTTCTAAATTTTGCAAGATGAGCTAGCGATATTTCTCCCCTTTTGTCAATATCAAAAAGAAGGGAAGAATATAATTTTGTAATTCTTTTTCCTTTACAATAATTTTCAAAGCATGATAAAGGTAAACAACAAAAATGAATGTCAAAAGATCATATATCATTTTTGACAAGAAAGCATGAGAGGAAAAATAATCTTGATTCAAAAAGAAGATTCGAGTTTAAAATTTGAGAAATCAATATCATAATCCAAAAAAGAATGTATAAGAAGAGTTTATGCATCTTTTGCAATTTGGCTAAATTTAACATTCAAACTAGCAATTTTCTTTCTCCCCTTTATTGTAATCAAGGAAGAAGTAGAGTTGAAGAATACAATTTTTACATTAATACTCTACTTATAACACGAGGTTTATAACCACAAATACAAAGGAATTTACACGTCATGAAAGATAATAATATCAAATCATGAATGCCACAAGACATAATTTATTTCATCAAATCTCTTTTTTTTTATAAATAGATAAAAAAACATAGGAGATCTTGATTCGTGCATAGGAAATCTCAAGTTGTAAATTTTAAAAAATGATTCGATTTGATATATTATCTTATTATTAAAACGAATCATATGAAAAGAAATCCAAAATCATCATGTAAAATCATCAAAATCTTTTACATAGTCCAAGAGATTCATAGATTCATTATGATAATTTTCTTCTTTAGACAATAAAATCATAAGAGAACAAAATGATTCATATAAAATACATCTCATGTCTTAAACATGAATAAATTAAGTGTTTGGTTAAATATGAAAATAAATTATCAATTCCGAAATGATCATCAAAATTACTTTTCAAATCATTTAATGAAAGCACCATAGATATATTAAAAATAGCTCAAGTTCTTTTAGTTCTAAATTTTGTGATTGATTTCATGTTCAAGTCTTTGCCATGCTTCATTATTAATGATTAAAAAATAATATGAAAATCATAGAAATCATCAAGCTTAATAAATCCAAAACTCATTATTACTTTAAATCACCATGCATAATTATAAAATCGTCAAGCATGATACCGATACTTTTTAACATTTCCATTACATCATTACATCATTATGCATCATTAAATCATTAAGCATGATTTCATTAAACATGAAGCATCTTCAATCAAAATCGAGAAACAATATGGAAATCAACATGATACACATTATTTCTTCTTGAAAAACATACATATGATTATCGTTAGATTTAAATTTAATATTTTATTATTTTAACATAAAACATGTAATTTTCATTATTGTTTTCAAAATTACTAACATGATAAGCATGATTCCTATTTTTTTTTGTATTTTTATTTATTAAACATGTAATTTTCAAGAAAAATAATAATTCTAAACTAATTTAAGAACAACTCATGAAAAGTTTTATGTAATTTTAAAATAAATTAAAGGAGTTTCATTTGAGTTGTTTACCTTGTTATAGAAAGTCATTAAGGCGTAGTTTGCCACCTCGCCTTTGTTGATTTTCTCATCGTCTTCGAGGAGCTCGATTCGTCCCAAAGTGCTTTCTTCTTTTTTCAATTTAGTTTTATTTTTTGACTCTTGCTTTAAGTACTTTTTAAGTTTTATTGTGAGAAGTTCAAGTTCATCATCACTTGAGCTTTTGCTCGAGTGGTCGTCTTTTGTTCGATTTCCGAAATCCTTCCTGTTCTTTGGAAGGTGATTCTCAAGTTATTCACGTGTGTTACACATCATTTCATAGGTCATTAGAGACCTGATAAGTTCTTCGATCAAAAAAGTATTCAAATTTTTTTATTCTTGTATAGCTATTATTTTCGAATCCCAATTCTTAGAAAGCGATCGTAAAATCTTGTTAATGAGTTCAAAATTAGAAAAGCATTTGCCAAGAGCTTTTAAACCATTGACGACATCCATAAAATGGGTGTACATGTCAACAATGGTTTCGCTAGGCTTCATTCGAAAAAGTTCAAAATCGTGCAATAAAAGATTAACTTTAGACTCTTTCACTCTATTCATGCCTTCGTGTGTGATTTCAAGAATGTGCCAAATATCGAAAGTCGTTTTGCACAAAGAAACCCGATTGAATTCATTTTTATCTAAGGCACAAAATAGAGCATTCATAGCTCTAGCATTTAAAGAAAAAGTCATCTTCTCTAAATCATTCCAATGGTTTATTGGAAGAGAAAACCTTCGAAAATCATTTTCCACAATACTCCATAAATTTAAATCCAAAGAAAGTAAGAAAACTCTCATTCAAGTTTTCCAATGTGTGTAGTCCATCCCATTGAACAAGGGAGGTCGAATGAGAGATTGTCCATCTTGAAAGCTGAAAAGAGTCATTTCTCTTGAGTGTTAAACCAAATAAGAAATAACGAGGCTCTAATACTAACTGTTAGGAACGAGTCAACACTAAGAAGGGGGGGGGGGGGTGAATTAGTGCAGCGGTAAAATACATCGGTTTCGAAAACTTTTCGTACAATAAAAATCGATTTTGGAAACTTAACTTGAAACACATGTTCGTAAATGTATTGAAGGTAGTAAACAAGTAAAATGGTTTGCAGTAAAGTAAATGGCAATAATAGAAATGCAAACCAGAGAATATGCCAATTTTATAGTGGTTCGATCGTCGTGACCTACATCCACTCCGCTGATTTCTCTTCCGTCGAGGCCACCGGCATCCACTATCGATCTTCCTTCAATAGGCGAAGACCAACCACTTTGTACACCCCTCTTCTCCTTTTCACAGGTTTAGGAGACAACCTTTACAAGTACTCACTCCTCCTAAATAGAATTCTAAACTTAGACTAGAGGAGGGGATTTCTCAAGTGATTGCAATAGCGTTTCTTCACTTTTAAACTCTTTGTGCTTGTGTCTTTTAATCAGGGATGAGAGGGATATTTATAGGCTTTAAGTTGATTCAAACTTGGAGCCTGAAATTATCTCATCCCAAGTTTCCTAGGTCCGGGTGGTACTATAGCCAGTGTTGGGCAGTACCACCGCTAGTGTCAGTCTGACACTGACACTGCATTAGATAGTACCATCGCCTGGCATTGGGCCACTAGGTGGTACCACCACCCAGACTAGTGGTACCACCACCTGACATAGTCTCAAAGATTGTGCCATGATGGTGCTACTTCTTAGGTCACTATTTGGGCCTTTCATTGGGCCCAACACAGTCCTTACATGGGCCTAATGTTAGGATCAAGAGCGACACTAAGAGGGGGGGTGAATTAGTGCAGTGAAAAACTTTTCGCTTCTCATATAAAATATTTCGTACGTTTGAAGGAAATTGATTCAGAAAGATAATAACTTTAAAACGTAAGAGAGCATAAGTGTAGTGAAAGCAAGATGAGGAGAAGAAGCACTTCGCTATGAAATGATTTACAGTTAAAGAAAATTGCTCAAAATGAAATGCAAACTAGATTTAGAGTGGTTCGATCAACGTGACCTATATCCACTTTCGGCTTCCTCCTCCGATGAGGTATCCGGCGTCCACTAAAGGCCTTCCTTCAATAGGTGAAGACTGAACACCTCTTTACAGCACTTTCTCCTTTTCCCGGGTTTAGGAGATGAACCCTTACAAGTCTCACTCCTCTTTCTTGGATAGTTACAAGGCTAAGAGATGAAGGAGGAGAACTCTAACTTTTACAATACTTTGACTCAAGAATTCAAGATTAAGCCAATAGGTTTTGTGTCCTTTTATGCGGAAAAGGGTGAGGTTTTTATAAGCCCCAATGGCTTAAAAAATAGAGCCAAAAAGTGTCTAATCTCGGATTTCTGGGGTCCTAGCAGTACCACCGCCATTATTGGGTGGTACTACCGCTTGACACCTGACACTAGGCGGTACTACCGCTCAGTCTGGATAGTACCATCGCTTGACAGAGCTCGGAGATCAAGCTATGATGGTACCACTGCTTGATAGGGGCGGTACCACCGCCCAGAATTCCTGGGAGACCGAGTCTCCCAACCGGTGCCACCGCCGGCCAGGAATTCAAGGTCCTGGTAGGGCCTTGAATTTGGCCTAGTTAGCCCCAAATTAAGTTAGTGGGATTACCTCCCAATCCTAACTTAATTTACACTCTAAGTATGATAGTTAAGATATGATTACTGCACTTCATGTTCTGATGCATCAATTGCTCTTCCGGTGAGCTTCCGGCGTACTTCCGGCAAACATCCGACGAACTCTCGGCAATGCTCCAACGGACTCTCGGCAAGCTCCTGGACTTTACGACGATCTTCTTGGCAAGTTCCGATGAGCTTCTTTGGCAAGCTCCTGGACTTCTCGGTTGGTTTCAATAGAACTTCCAACGAATGTTCGGACTTCCGATGAACTCTCGAACTCCTAACGTGATCTTGATCTTGACTCCAGCACAACACCTGCTTTATGTCTTACTGCTATCGTAGTTAATCCTGCACAGTTTTCTCAACATATAGATTAGATCAAATAAATTATAATTGACTTCATCATCAAAATATGAGATTCAACAATCTCCCCCTTTTTGATAATACCAATCAATTGATGACGGAGTTAACCTTAACTCCCTCTATCTATATGCTATACTTGAGAAAAGATACTTTTGAATTCAAGGCCTTTAAAAATCATGAAATAATTTGATAAGTTAAGTTCATTTAAACTTATCAATACACACATCATGATTCCTATCATGATCTAACATTCTCAAAATGATGTCTAGGCATAACATCCATTTTTAAGTTTTGATATTTCAAATATGAAGGATGATAAACATAGCAATTCATCATTCTATGATAAGATATCAATTATAAAATTACAAGTTAATCTCTAGATATCTTATCATAATGAAGGAAATTTATCCAGCAAACATTTCAAGTATATATGATGAAATATATTGCATACATTTGTCATCAATTTACCAGATTTTGGTATTATTTCTCCCCCTTTGTCATCAACAAAAAGGAGAAAAATTCTACAATGTAAGTGTGGTAAAAATTCATGTCATATTTCAAATTAAAAAAAAAATTCATACCAATCATATTTCAAGTATTCATGACGTGATATTATTCAAAAGTTCTCAACATTAAAAGTTATAATTATTAAAAAGATAGCTTCCATCAACTTCTCCCTTTTTTATTTTTCATTAAAACTTTGCATGAAGGAGAGTAAGGAGGAAAATCCATTGAGAACCAACTTTGAATGAAGTTAAAAACGATAAAAGAGTTTCATTAAATCATGCTTCAATTTTCACGAGGATCAAGATATTTATGTGAAACCAAATCATCATTCTTGCAAGTGTTCATCTCATAAAAAAGAATCATAAAAATTCTTCCTTCATTAAGAAAGAATTCATGTGAAAGAATCATTATATGAAGGATAAAAGAAATTCCATGAATGATCACATCAAATCCATTTCTCATTAAAAAATCATAAGAGTGAAATCCATGTGAGATGCATTTGTCAATTGATTCCATGTATAAAAAATCATTAAGTAATCGAGCAAGGATATGGAATAAACTTGATATGACATAAACTCATGAAATCTCTATTCATAAAGATATTCTGAAAAAGAAATATAACAACTCTTGCATTCGGACAATTAACATTCCTAACTCCGCAAATGATCATTAAATAATACATCAAATCATAAATACCAACAAGTAATTTATGTTAAATGTATCAAAGAAAGTAAGTGTTAAATGTATCAAGAAATTTATCTATTCAAAAGATATATCTAATTCTTAGAGTGATATATTCATTAAAGTAAGCTCAGAATTTAACCATCAAGGTAGCTAGCGCATAATTTACTATCAAAGTAAGTAGCATTTTAGGCATCAAAGCACAGCATTACAATCATTAAAGTAAGTAGCATTTTAAGTTTACAACATTAAGGTAAACAATATAGGATTACAACATAACAAAGAGGAATTGTGTCCACTTCTCTCCAAATACATACACAGCTTATTCAAGTGGTGGAAAGTTAAAGTGTCTAAAAAAAGTATTAAACTGTTGATGAATGTGCTGCAACTCAGTTAAGATTTGATCTTGACATTATTCAAGTCGATCTTGTCGTTGTTCAAAATGATCCATCCAAGTCCCTATGTCGTAAATAGATAAGGGAGGTGCTTGCTTTACTAGAGGTAATTCCCCAAAGGGACCAGTTAGAGGAAATTGATTACCCCTAAATATTGGTATTTCGGGTTCTGGTTCAGGTTGGAGGAGATCAATCCTTCTAGGCATTTTAGTCCATATACCATTTCTGAATGTACATCTCATCCGTCGAAGTAGATTTTTATTTATTATGCTAAATCTGTCTAGTTTTATAACTTTTTCGTCGGGTGGAATGACTATATTATAGGCATGGAGTAGTCTTGTGATTAAGCCACCATATGGAAGCATCATGTCCTTTTTTGATATTTCAATCATGTTTTGTTGGATTAGGTAATCAAAACAATTGTTATGTCCCTTCATAATCCAATACATGGTACTTAGTTTCATTTAGCTTGTTTCATCATGATGATATTGCTTTGGGAGAATGATACTTATTAGGATGTGATTAAGTATTTTGGTGCTTAAAGGTAGTAAATATTCATAGCTTTTTGGAAGTGTCATTAAGTTAGGATTGCCAAAAATTGTTCCTAAGGTATCAACGTAAGTAGTCCCAACTGTTTCATCATCCCATTGTCCTCTAAAATAACACCCTCTTTCTTTTACTGGAATTCCTATGATGTCACAAATTGATCTATCCATAATAGATATACAATGTCCTAATAAATAGGTAGATACCCTTTCTTCTTCGTCTGCATGTAAATTATTGTAAAATAGCCTAACAAGTCTAGGGTAGATAGGTTCACTTATTTGAAGAATTGGGAGAATGTTTAGATTTGCAAACCATTGAATAGGTTCCAAATCACTTAATTTGTCTAAATCAATATATTTTCCCTTATGAACATGTCTAAATTCTATGGATAAAAATTTTAGGACATGTTGATTAGAATCGAAAAATAGAGAGTCATAATTTTCTTCTAATCTCCTCTTCCCTTTGTCCCGAGAGGATCTTCTAGAACTCATAAAGACTACTATTATGAAGATAGATAATGAGCAAGAGTAGATAATACAAAAGAGAAATCAATGCCATTTAGAGAATACCTTAGTTGTGATCTTCAAGAGGATATAGGAGATTGATCTTTGATCTAGTAGGAAATAGGGATTTTTTTTTTTTTTGGCAGCTAGAGGGAGAGAATGGTGTTCAAATGGGGTTTAGAGCTGTTTAGGGGAGTGGAGAATGAGTTGGGGTCGGTTCTACTACCGGCCCTAGCTTGGATTTATAAAGGGGTAGGTTGCGGGCGGTGGCACCGCTGGCTGGGCGGTGCTACCGCCAGCTTGTCATGACCTTAGTTGGAATTGCCTAAGGCGTGAGGCACCCTTGCGGCCAAAGACGCGAACTTAGCTTGCGTCGCCTAAGTCGTGGGTCACCCTTGTGACAAAGACGCGAACTTATCTTGTGTTGCTTAAGTCACGCTTCGCCCTTGCGATCTTGCTCCGCAAGGATTAGCCCACTTTGTAATCTCTCGCAGGTCCCGAAGGACTTGTAAAAGAGAAAGAAGTTAGTTCGAAAGAACGAGCAACGGACAAGTCCCGAAGTCTCGCGAAAAGGGAAGCTTTACAAGCAATTCGACGAACACCCTATGTGCACAAGAGAAAAGAAGGAGAGGGGGAAAAACAAGGCTTTCAAGGATGAACGAACAGCTGCAAGCCCACAAACAGCCGCTCACCTGGTCTCGGGCGCAAAGACAAGTTCCCGTAAAGGTCACGTGCGAACTTGCGAAAGAGATCTCAATGCCCGGTATATAACCGAAGCCCCATCCAGCCCTGTGCCACCCGGGGGGTTCCTGGGGTCTGAGATTGCTGACATTTTGGTAAGCGGAGGCAGTTCTCCGCTCACCTCCCGCGGCACGCGAAAACGGAGCTGTTTTGGGCTGTTTTTGGGTTGTTTTGCTCGGTTCGGTGAGCGGTCGCTTTGCAACGCTGCAGCTTGTTCGAACTTACATATTTACAAGCAAAATGACCCAAAACCAAGAGAAAACCTGCTGTCAAGCAGCTGTACATGCAGGTGTGAGCGACGAACGGTTCATTGAACGGAGTTGTTGCGGGTGCGCGATGACCGTTCGTGACATTCTCCCCCACTTAAACTATCGACGCCCTCATCGACGCTTGTTGGTAGTTGTTGATGACTTCTTCTTCATGTCGCAGGGCATCTTCAGGCTCCCAACTGGCTTCAGTTCGGGGAAGCTTTCGCCACTTCACCAAATACTCTGTTTGCTCAGCTCCGTTGGGTAGCTTTATCTTGCGATCCTCCAGAATGGTTTCCACTCGCTTCTCGTAGGAGGCTGTGTTGGGAGGTAGCCGAGTTGGAACACTTCGGAAAACATCTTGCGGATCCGAGTGGTAGGCTTTTAGGTTGCTGGCGTGAAGAACGTTGTGAATTTTGAACCACGCCGGCAACTGCAACTTGTAAGAGATGTTGCCTACCCTGCTGATAATTGGGAAGGGTCCTTCATACTTGCGCAC
Organism: Musa acuminata AAA Group; assembly: GCF_036884655.1. NCBI lineage: Eukaryota > Viridiplantae > Streptophyta > Magnoliopsida > Zingiberales > Musaceae > Musa > Musa acuminata. Next base: position 36,633,271 of record NC_088349.1, read on the forward strand.
CAATCCTTTGTGGACTCTGTTCCTAAAGAATTGGAGTGATGCTGGTTGGAGCTTTACCAACACCAAATCGCCAACTTTGAACTCTTGCGGTCGCCTTCCCAAGTCTGCCCACTTCTTCATCCTTTTTGCCGCCTTCTCCAAGTAAGCCCGCGCAATATCGGCATTTCGATGCCACTCCTTTACGAAATGATAGGCTGATGGACTACTCCCAGTATACCCAATTGCCATGGTGTGCGGAGTCGACGGTTGTTGTCCTGTGATAATCTCGAAGGGGCTCTTGTTGGATGCAGAGCTCCGCTGCAAGTTGTAGGAGAATTGGGCAATGTCCAACAGCTTCACCCAATCTCGTTGATTGGCACTCACGTAGTGCCGAAGATATTGCTCCAAGAGCGAATTTATTCTTTCAGTCTGGCCATCCGTCTGGGGGTGGAGGCTTGTAGAGAAGTATAACTTTGACCCCAACAATTTGAATAGCTCGGTCCAGAAACGTCCCAGGAATCGAGCGTCTCGATTACTAATGATATTGTGTGGGACTCCCCAATACTTCACTACATCCTTCATCATCAGTCTGGCCTCCTCCTCAGCTGAATAGTGTAGGGGAGCAGTAATGAAAGTTGCATACTTTGAAAACCGATCGACCACCACGAGTATCGATCCAAGTCCCCCTACAGGTGACAAGCTTGATATGAAGTCTAAGGAAATGCTCTCCCACGGCCTTTCTGGTACGGGCAACGGCTCGAAAAGTCCCACCGGCTTCCGCTGCTCCACCTTGTCTTATTGGCAAGTAAGGTATGTTCGAACATATTCCTCCACATCAATCCCCATCTTCGGCCAGCAGAAGGCCCTCTCCACGAGAGCCAACGTTCTGTGAATGCCTGGGTGTCCAGCCCAAAGGGAATCGTGACACTCTTTTAAGAGTTCATGCCTTAAATTGTCCACTCAGGGAACATAGACTCTATTTCCTTTTGTGTAAACAAGTCCCTCCTGGACCCAAAATCGTCGTGCCTTGCCTTCTTTGATGAGCTGCATCAGGATAACTGCTTGGGGATCACTATACAGTCCATCCTTGATTCGGGAAAGGAAGTTGGAGTGCAACTGACTTGCTTGGCCTCTGCCCTCCAGTTGTGTAGCATTCACGCATTCCACCTTCCGACTCAGCGCATCGGCCACGACATTCGCCTTCCTAGGCTTGTACTCCATTGCCATATCAAATTCAGCTAGGAAGTCCTGCCACCGTGCCTGCTTTGGGGAGAGCTTCTTCTGAGTTTGGAAATAGCTCAGGGCGATGTTGTCTATCCTCAGCACAAATCGTGACCCGAGGAGGTAGTGTCGCCAAACTCGTAGACAGTGGATCACTGTTGTCATCTCCTTCTCATGCACTGGATACCGCCTCTCGGTCTCGTTGAGTTTGCGGCTCTCGTAGGCCACCAGATGACCTTCCTACATGAGTACTCCCCCAATAGCGAAGTCCGAAGCATCTGTATGGACTTCAAAGGCCTATCCATAGTTTGGCAATCTGAGCACTGGTTCTTCTAGAACAGCAGCCTTCAGATCTTGGAATGTTATCTCACATTTGTCAGACCACTTCCAAGGCTGCTCCTTCTTCAGCAACTCTGTCAGTGGAGTTGCCCGCTTCGAATATCCCGTAATGAAGCGTCGATAGTAGTTGACGAAACCAAGGAAGGATCTCAACTCTGGCACCTTCTTTGGAGTTCACCATTCTGCAACTGCTTGCACCTTCGACTTATCCATCCGGATGGAGCCATCACCGATTCGATGCCCCAAGAATAGAATCTAAGTTTGAGCAAAGTAGCATTTCTCCCTTTTTACGAACAAAGTGTTCTCCCTGAGAACCTTGAAAATCGTCCGCAGGTGCTTGACGTGCTCCTCGAGCGTTTGGCTATAGACGACGATATCGTCCAAATAGACGACCACGAACTTATCCAAATACTCCTTGAATAGCTGGTTCATGAGAGTACAGAATGTGGCCAGAGCGTTGGTTAAGCCGAAAGGCATCACCAAGAACTCAAACGCTCCATACCTAGTCACACAGGTAGTCTTTGCTTCGTCGCCTTCAGCAATGCGCACCTGCCAATACCCCGACCGAAGGTCGAGTTTTGAGAAATACTTTGCCTTGCCCAATTGATCGAACAAGTCCGCAATGAGTGGGATGGGATACTTGTTCTTCACTGTCACTTTGTTGAGGGCTCGATAGTCGATGCATAATCGGAGGCTCCCATCTTATTTCTTCTGGAAGAGAACTGGAGCTCCGAAAGGTGCTTTAGAGCTGCGGATGAGACCACCGCTTAGCAGTTCACCTAACTGCTTCCTGAGTTCGGCCAACTCTAGTGGAGGCATGCGGTAGGGTGGTCTTGCTGGAGGCTTCACTCCTGGCTCCAGCTCGATACTGTGATCCACGCCTCTGCGTGGAGGGAGAGTCTTCAGCAACTCGGGTGGCATAACGTCTTTGAACTCTTTTAGGACGTTCGCCACCACAGCAGGTTCTTGAATGGCCTCCTCGTTGAGTGGCTCTAGCTTCATAGCAGCCACGAATGTCAATTCGCCTTTTCACACCCCTTTCTTCAATTGTAATGCCGAAATGTGTTGGGGCTCCTTAGTTCCTCTCTGAGAGACGGGAACCATGCAGGGGTCATCGCCTCCCATCATATATAGGGAGTTCAAGAACGGCATCGGCACTAACTTTGCTGCGTGCATAAACTCCATTCCAAGGATCACTTGGAAGTCATCCAGTGGCACGGCCATCATGTTAGTGTTTCCGCTCCAAGTCCCGATTTTGATAGGAACACCCTTCGCCAACCCGGAGATTCGCATGGCCTCCGAGTTCACCGCCTTCATTCGACTTGGGCTCTTCTCCAAGGTCAACCCAAGTCGTTGTGCTTCGCGATCGGCTATGAAGTTGTGGGTAGCACCCGTATCCACCATTGCACGGGTCGTTTGGCCATTTAGCTTGATGTCCACATACATCAGCTCGCTACTTCCTGCTTTTTGTGCCTTCGTCTTCATGTTCTCCCCCACTTGACCCCGCATAGCGTTCAACAAACGCATTGCTCCCATTCGGGGTCCTTGCGACTCCTCGTCGTCGCTGCTGGATTCTGAACTGCTCGAACTAAGAGCAACAGCTTTGCCCTTGTCCGATCGAGGAGGGTGGATGGAAGCTGTCAAAGCATTGAGTGCCTGTTTCTATGGGCACTCCCTTACCATGTGCGGTCCTCCGCACAAGAAGCATCCTCCAGGTTTTGAAGCCTTGCCTTTTTGGTTCGGCCCTTTGTGGGAGCTCTTTTTCTTTTGTTCACCCCCAAGCTCCTTCCCTCGAGAATGTTTTGGAGGGCGATTTCCTGAAGATTGTTTCCTTCTTGCTGGGTCTTCAGAGGAAACAAAGTCGGTGAGCCTTTCTGCAACAGCAATTGCCCCGACCACATCGGTAACATTCCTTCGATTTAGCTCTTGTTGAGCCCATGGTTTCAAACCATCGAGGAAGCTGAACAACTTGTCCTTCTCGGACATGTCTTGTATGTCCAGCATTAATGTAGAAAACTGCTTCACATAGTCTCGGATGGTGGTACTTTAGCGGAGTTGTCTCAACTTCCTTCTTGCGACGAACTCTGTGTTCTCCGGTAGGAACTGAGTTCTCAACTCCCGCTTCAAGTCCTCCCATGTGTCGACTCGACACCGACCTTGTTGGATCTCCTCCCAATGAGTTCGCCACCAAAGTTTCACATCTCCGTTCAGATACATTGTTGCTATAGAAACTTTGGTATCTTCAGAATCGGGCCTCGTAGCTCGGAAGTATTGCTCCATGTCGAACAGAAAGTTCTCGAGCTCCTTGGCATCTCTGGCCCCTCCATATCAATGAGGCTCAGGTGCCCTCAAATTTTGTGGCGGTGCAGCGTGGGTGTTGCCTCCTCCCGCATTTAGTGTTCTTGTGAGCATGGCCACCTTTGCAGTGAGTTCTGCCACAACATCCTGCAAGTGTTGCACGGAGTCTTTGGTGTCATCAGACAGTCGGTCAACTAGGGCCTCGACCTTGTCGATCCTGGACTCTGCTTCCTCTTGCGAGCTCTCTACCCCAACAAGTCTTTGTTGGCCATGGTAGAGTTCCTCCATGCTCGCTTCCAGAACATCCAGGCGGGTTTCCGCCGTTGTGAGTCTCTCCTTATGACTCTTTTTCCCAGTTAGCGCACCAGATTGCGCTTCCGCTCGCGGAGAGTAGCCAACTTCTTGCTCATCTTGTTCACTGCCGCGCTCCTCGTGAGTGGCTCCAACAGCTTGAGAGCGAGTGTGCACATGCAGCCCACCTGCGGCTGCTTGGGGCAAGGGTCCGGCTTGCCCCGTCTTGCTTGATTCGCCACGATGCTTTGCCATGGCGAAGTTGCGAAGTTCGTTCGCTGTTCGATCAAAGAGCTTGCCCGCTCTGATACCACAATGTCACGACCTTAGCTGGAATTGCCTAAGGCGTGAGGCACCCTTGCGGCCAAAGACGCGAACTTAGCTTGCGTCGCCTAAGTCGCGGGTCACCCTTGTGGCAAAGACGCGAACTTAGCTTGCGTTGCCTAAGTCGTGCTTCGCCCTTGCGATCTTGCTCCGCAAGGATCAGCCCACTTTATAACCTCTCGCAGGTCCTGAAGGACCTGTAAAAGAGAAAGAAGTTAGTTCGAAAGAACAAGCAACGGACAAGTCCTGAAGTCTCGTGAAAAGGGAAGCTTTACAAGCAATTCGACGAACACCCTGTATGCACAAGAGAAAAGAGGGAGAGGGGGAAAAACAAGGCTTTCAAGGATGAACGAATAGCTGCAAGCCCACAAACAGCCGCTCACCTGGTCCCGAGCGCAAAGACAAGTTCCCGTAAAGGTCACGTGCGAACTTGCGAAAGATATCTCAACGCCCGATATATAACCGAAGCCCCATCCAGCCCTGTGCCACCCGGGGGGTTCTTGGGGTCTGAGATGGCTGACATTTTGGTGAGCGGAGGCAGTTCTCCGCTCACCTCCCACGGCACGCGAAAACGGAGCTGTTTTGGGGCTGTTTTGCTCGGTTCGGTGAGCGGTCGCTTTGCAACGCTGCAGCTTGTTCGAACTTACATATTTACAAGCAAAATGACCCAAAACCAAGAGAAAACCTACTGTCAAGCAGCTGTACATGCAGGTGTGAGAGACGAACGGTTCGTTGAACGGAGTTGTTGCGGGTGCGCGACGACCGTTCGTGACAAGCTGGGCGGTGCTACCACCTACAACAGGTTCCAACTGGGCGGTGCTACCACCAGTTGGGGTGGTGCCACCGTAGTGAGCAATGCTTACAAAATTTACTCATTCACATTCATATCAAAATGTAACATAAGGGGAGTGAATTCATGTCAACACATAAATGCATACCACACATGCACGATTTATATCTAAACAAATTACAATTGACTTCATCATTAAAATATGAGATTCAATACCCAACTGGCCCTTAATTGGGTTGGCCTAAATATAATCCCAATTATGTGCTAACCATAAATTCTAAAACATTTCCTAAGCTAAACAAGTTCGTAAGTCTAGTTTCTTCTGACGAACTTCCGACGAACTTCCGATGATCTCTCGATAATGTTCCAACGGACTCCCGACAAGCTCTTGGACTTCACGACAATCTTCTTGGCGAGTTCCGATGAGCTTCTCTAGCAAGCTCTGAGACTTCTCGATTGGTTCCTGCAGAACTTCCGACGAACGTCCGGACTTCCGACGAACTCCCGAACTCCCAACGAAATCACGTTCTTGACTCCGGGACTTCATTTTACTTTATGCCTTGCTATCATAGTTAATCCTGCATATGTAAAAACATACTTCGATCTAGACAATTATTACTAAGCTTGAATCAGGTTGTCCAGCATGTCATTGGTCTATCGACGCTTCGTCCGATTCTTTGGCACATCGTCCTCTCTTGCGGCCTATTGCCCAATCGACCAGTTGACTCCGCAACTCCGATATCCTTGGCGTAATATCCACTCTTCTTGGCCCGATGCTGGAATCCATGGCTCGAAGCTTTCTATCGATATGTCGATCGATCTTTTGGCCCGACGTACAATCTTCTGATATGTTTTCCTCCGGCCCAACATGATTTTTTTTGCTTTAATTATCTCTCCTTGATCGAAGCATCATGCATCACTCAAAACATAGATTAAATCATAAATACTTATCAATTTGTTTCATCATCAAAATATAAGATTCAATAATATCCATTGGAGCTCCTATCTTATTGGATATCCAATAAGCTATTGAATTATTGGATCCTATGGATATGATCTAATAAGAGCTAATGAGAGATTATTAGATAGAGTTTCACTAATCTAAGAGGCTTGGGTAGTTGGATGGAGATCTAGTACCAAATAAGGTAGGATCCATTAGGGTTAAGTTGATAGGGGGCCTCTATAAATATGATGGAACTAAAGAGCCATAGGCAAGGCCTTTTTGACTGACATCTCTTATTCTCTTCTCCCCTTCTCCTCCTTATCCAATAGGTGTGAAGATTTAGGTAGCGATTTATTGAGCATCGTCGTAGCCCCTACCGTGTGGATCACCATTATAGAGGAGGATAGTTGACCTCCTTATTCCTCTCCCATAGATCTATAGGAATTTAGGGATATACGATCTTCCTATGTAACATAACTATCTTATATATGATTTTTAATTTTATGGGTTTTTGCACTGATCTTCGCATGGCGATGAAACCTTTTTATGAAAATTTAGGATTTTTATTTTCTATTCTTCTGCAACATATGTGATGTCGTCCTTAGATTTCCCAATAAAGATAACTAGATAGATTGGTGTATTGTACACTCGTCCATATGATGGAAGTAATTGGTCTCATAGTTGCTCATGTAGGGACACTAGAGATGTAGTGCAGGTGCTCATTAGAGAATGAGTTCACTAATTGATCCGCTCACGGAATGCTAGATGGTTGATAATATCTCATTGTCAGATAGTGATTTCGTCATCATAGTAGTATATCTGATCCTTAGACTTGAGACACCAAGGATGTTTTATATGAGTACTCCACTTTTTGATACCAGACTTATAGGTCTGGAAGTTTTAGATCTAGCATAACCTGTCATCGGGAGTGACAACCAAACTTATGATTGCTATTAAGTATCAATAGAGAATTATTTTCTCTTGGTGTCATAAGAGAAATATCTCATGTGTTATTACTCAAGCAAATTCATAGCTATGGTCATTCAGATTGAGAGAGAAAGAATTCATCGGGAGTATCTGATTAGAGCGAGACTCGAATAAAAACTGTATGGGCCTGACAATACCATGCCCGAAATATAATCTTTGGGATATTAAATGGGTGAGGGACTATAGAACATAGTAATTAAGGACATATAGGTCCAATGAATTGGATTCCTTTGTATTATCTGGAGATTGTGGCATAGTGGTATTGTACATCCGTAGTAGATGAGTCGAGTGAATTATTATAGAGATAATAATTCATTGAGCCATAAGGAGTTTTGACAGGTATAACTCACGACCAACTCGATATTGGGCCTAGAGAGTCACACACATATGGTAGGTGTTGCGACAAGTAGATGTTCGTATATGAGATATCCGTTGGAGCCCCTATCTTATTGGATATCCAATAAACCCTTGAATTATTGGATCCTACGGATGAGATCCAATAAAAGCCAATGAGAGATTATTGGATAAAGATCCACTAATCTAAAAGACTTGGGTAGTTGGATATAGATCCAATACGCAATAGGGTAGGATCCATTAGGGTTAAGTTGACAAAGGGACCTTTATAAATAGGAGGGAACCAAAGGGCCATAGGCTTGACCCCTTTTAGCTGACACCTTCTATTCTCCTTTCCCTCTCTCCTCCTCAACCAGCAACCCCTGTTTGGGGTATATGGATAGCTAGAAGGGCTGACTCCTTCTTGACTACGTAATGCATAGTGAGGAATTTGAGCAGCGATTTGAGGATCGTTTTTGCAGCTCCTATCATGTGGATCACCACTAAAGAGGAGGACAGTTGACCTTCTTTATCGTATCATACATATCTACATGAATTCAGGGATATACGATCTCCCTAGGGTTAAGTTGACAGGGAATCAAAGGACCATATGTTAAACTCTTTTTGGCTACCACATCCTATTCTCCTCTCTCTCTCTCTCTCTTCCTCATCCAATAGCCCCTGTTTGGGGCATATAGATAGCACGAAGAAGGGTTGACTCCTTCTTGACTGCGTGGTGTATAGTAAAGAATTTGAGCAGCGATTTGAGGATCGTCTTTGCAGCTCCTTCCATGTGGATCACTATTAAAGAGGAGGACAGTTGATCTTCTTTATCGTCTCCTATAGATCTATATGAATTCAGGGATATACAATCTCCTTACGTAACATAATTTTTTTATACGCATAGTTTTTCGGTTTCGTGGGTTTTTACACACTAATCTTCGCACGATGACAAGAGACTATTTTTATGTGAAAATATAAAATTTTTATTTCTATTATTCCGCTATACATATACATATGATGTTATCTCAAATTTTTTAATATTTTTTATATAAAAATAATTATTGATCGAAAGATTCCACGAATGTTAGTACTAATAACTAAATACTCCCCCTCCTAAATATTATTATTCATGCACTTGTTTTCAAGTTTGAAACCAATCATATTTTTGCACAATTAGGCTAAATCGTTATGATTATTAACTCTTGTAAAATAACAGAATAGAAAAATATCATTTCGTATTATTATCTTTTGAGTATTTTGGAAGGAACGACATAGTACGATACCTATGAATTTACTTGACCTTTATTGAAATTTGAACTTGCTTGTATATCTACATTTCTATCAGAATTCATTAACAAATCATTTCATACCTACATTTCTATCTAAATTTATTCAAATATCAATTTAAAACTATTCGTATTCGAAAAAGAAACTTTCGTGCTTGATTATAAGGACGTCTTTGTTACATAACTTTTACAAATTTAATATGAATCCACAACAATCGTTAGTCTGGAAGTAGATTGCTAATATGAATTTTGAAGACAGCTCATTCTGATCCCTAATTTGAATCTTAGCATACTTGGAAAAGCACTCACCGACATGAACTTTGACAAAAGATGGTTGAAGACAAAGGGACTCGATTAAATCAAACTTCCATGCTTCCTCCTACCAACAAAGATGAAATTTAAATAAAATCCACGAGACAAAATATATCAAATATCGAGAGGAGATAGAAGAATGTGGAATCCCTAATCATAGTTGATAGTTGGGATTTATGCGATAATTTGATGCCAAATTTGATTTAAAAAAAAAAAAAATATATATATATATTTCTGAATTCGTCGAAAATAAGTGATTTGGTATATTCGAAAACCCGACATCCTCAATTCTATACTTGGGGCAGCAAAACCCTAACATTTCGCGGCGCCGCAAAACCGAGTGCGCCACGTGTGAGTCGGCCGCTGCCCTCTCCTTGCCCTGACGTGTAATCACAATCCGGAAGCGCCTCCCTGAAAAGCCTCATCTCCTCACGCTCGCTCTCACTCGCTGCGCCCGTTTCGACCAACACCACTGCGAATACCCCTCTTTCTCGAAATCTCTCTCTTCCGTTTCTTCTTGGAATCTTCGATTCCCTCCTCCTCCGACGGTAGACTTTGCGGGAGGCGCGGATTCCTTCTTGATTGACTGACTCGGGTTCTCATTTGAGCTACATTTGTGGTTTGTTCGTTGTTCCAGATCGGCCGGGGCTGTCGGGGAAGATGGCATCGCCGAAGGAGGGGTTCTTGACGGACGAACAGAGGGAGGTGCTGAGGATAGCGGTGCAGAACGCGGAGGTACTGTCCTCGTCGCCGAAGTCCCGGACTTCCTTGCTGCTTCCGGAACTTAAGAGCAAGGTCGGGTGTGGCGGGAAGTCTACCGCGGTTGGAGGCGGCGTGAGGCATGTCCGGCGCTCGCATTCGGGGAAGCCAGTGCGAGTGAAGAAGGGTGAGTTTGCGCAATGCTGATGATTGCCTTACTGAACAACCATTTTGCCGCAATCGCGTGTTTCTTTTCGTTTTCAGTAATTCATACTTAGATGATTAACAGAATCCTTTGCAACATTACTTTGATTTTGTTTCACATTTATCTGGACAGAATAAGATGTAAAGTCAAAAGTTTTCGTTTATTAAATTATGATGTCTAAAATTACATATAAAAGACAACAGTTTCAAAGGTATTCTCTACTAAGTTATGGTGTCTGAAGTTGCATCCAAAGTGAAAACTGATAGGTCACTGCACATGATATGATGACCTGTGCATTGTCTATGGCATTATCTGTTGGTGCCTCAGACAGATATGGGTTCATCATCCTATGCATTTTATGCTTCTTTCAAGTACCAAAGTTGAGAAGATTCGTAGTAATTGAAGTCAAGGGCCCAGGTTCATTTAAGATGTCATTGAGCTCCATTTTGATAATATGTATATACATAGATATGACTAAATTGTGTGTGTGTATATATATATATATATATATATATATATATATATATATATATATATATATATATATATATATATATGTGCCCTGCAAATGTTATGAATTTTACATTTGCCTCTCTAGATTTAAGTTTTGCATATATTCCTCTGAGTGGTCTATCATTTGTTTGCTAGTTGGCACTCTAATTAAACATCAATGCCTTTTAAAATCCCTTCTCTAATAGTAAGAAATTAAAGGATATTTAAATATTTTTATATCATATATATATATATATATATATATATATATAATTTAGTGAGTAAGATCTTAAACCCCCTTAATATATATATATATATATACACATATATATATATATATATGTGTGTGTGTGTGTGTGTGTATATATATATATATATGTGTATATATATATATATGTGTATATATATACACATATATATGTGTATATATATACACACATATATATATATATACACACATATATATATATATATGTGTATATATATACACATATATATATATATATGTGTATATATATACACATATATATGTGTATATATATACACATATATATGTGTATATATATACATATATGTGTATATATATATATATATATGCTAATCTTCGTTGGTCTCTCTAACCCCCTTGATGAAGGAAAAAGGTCTGTCGAGTTGTGCTAATCTTTGTTGGTCCCTCAGATCCCCTTGATGAAGGAAAATGGCCTTCCCTATTACGTGTAATCCCTTGAATGTCTTGTTTGAAGGTTAACTAGCATGGCCGTACAGAATTTGAAATTTTGAGGCCTTATTCTCCGTCAAATTTGTCCAATGATTCCACTTTTTCTTAGCCATCACATCCAAGTAGGTCCCTACATCACCTCCACCTTTTGATTATCACTACATTAGGAAATGAAGCAGACAAGCTACCTTTGGTAGAACATATCACAATTGGTGTGGATTTGTTGACTTGTCCTATTCTAAGTACTCTTCGAAGGTTATTTAAAAACGTGTCGAGCTCCTTTGTTCGATAACTAATAGGACTAGTGTACTTGGTCCCACCTATTCTTTCAAAACTTGAGAAGGTTACTTAACTTCGCTTATGGTTGTGTTTTATGCATTAAGCTGGTTATTAGCCTTTGCTTGTTTTTTTGCTCACACTTCTAAAACACTCAAAATGTTGTATTTGTGCTAAGTTAGCTAGTGAACTTCACCTTTTCGTTGCCATTAAAATTCCAGAATACAAGAAGTATTGCTAGGAGTAAAATTTTGCCTCGATTAGAGCAAATCTTTGATAGATTTGGTCATCTCTATAGGATTGTACGAACTTCTTTATCATTTTTGTCACCTACTCTCATGAGTAGAATAGGTACCACACCGCATGTTGCCTACTCCGTTCCTTGGTCGATCACTACTACATCGACTCAAAGACCCCTCATTTTTGGCTATTGATGAGAAGTCTTTCGACAAAGGTCTCATAAAGTTCCCTGGTTATTGCCTCTTTATCTTGTCTTGTTACTAGGAGCAAGCACTACATTCTCCACTTTCCCTGCCCCTTTCCACAACCATTATGCTATCCCCCCATAAGAGTGAGGAATCAGGGGCTCCATGGAAATCCCGTCTTCACGATACAGTGATGTGTGCTCCTACACACGATCCTACTATCCTTCATCTCAAAATTGTGTCCCTTCTCTTCTCTTTGCAATTCAAAATATTTAGACATTGTGACACTCCCTCCAAGTCTATCTTCATTTTGACCATATTTGATTTTGACTAGTTAAGTTTCTTTGGACTCATTGTCGCAACTTTACTCGTTTTGACCACTTCAACACCTTTGTGCTATCCAAGTAGTTCTCCCTTAGTTGATGGAAAGTCGATTGCAACTCCTACATATGGCTTTTGCCATCATGTTGCAATGCTCGTGTCGATTTTTTTCTCTTTGTGTCCTTGGTAACAATATTTGCTTACTTGGTCTTGTTTATTGACTTGTTAGGCTTGCAATATAAGCTTTGGAGAAGCCCACTATTGAGTATATACTATCGTACCTTAGCATGATTAAGTCCCTTATAGAACTTAGTGGTTGCACTCAAAAGATCCATCCTTGTGGTATTGTGCCTCCATCGTAGATTTCCAAGCTTTCATCTGATGCAAATTTGGTGCATGCACGACAGTGATTTAAAAGGGCGCTCGGGCGCTCGCCTAGGCGCTCGGGCGAGGCGAGGCCCGAGCGCCTCGCTAAACTTCCAGGCGGCGCCCTTCAAAGAGGCGTCGCTTGGGCGCTCGCCCGAGCCTAGGTGCTGGGCGCTTCGAGCTGTTAGGATCGGAGCGGCACTAAGAGGGGGGGGTGAATTAGTGCAGCGGATTAAAACTTGTAAGTTTGAAACCGAATTCGTAAATACGAGGAGATTTTGTTTCGATAGTAACTTGAGTAGATGAAACCGAAAACTAGCAGTAGTGTAAATAACAATTTCAGGAAAGTAAGAACTCACACATTCAAGGAATACACCAATTTAAAGTGGTTCGGTCAAAATGACCTACATCCACTTGCGAAGCCTTCTTCGAAGAGGCTCCCAACTTCCACTAGCAAATCACTTTGAAGGGGAAGGACAAATACCCCTCTTACAACCTTTTACAAGTGGTTCACACTCTTACAAATTTTCAAAGAGAAAGAGGGAGGTGAACACTCAAGCTATTGAAAACAAAAACTTGCTAAAGGCTTTGCTAAGACTTTTATCTCAATCTTTTGCTTCTCAAAGGTTGTAAGCTCAGTTGAGAATTGAGGGGTATTTATAGGCCCCAAAAGGATTCAAATTTGGGCTCCAAATTTTGAATTCTCTTGGGTTTCCGAGGTTGGCGGTGCCACCGCCTGTCTGTGTCTGACACAGACAGTGTACTGGCGGTGCCACCGTCGGACCTCTCAAGTGTTGGGCGGTGCCACCGCCCAGTCCGGCGGTACCACTGCCCGATCCTCGGGTTCTGGGCAGTGCCACCGCCCAGTCTGGCGGTGCCACCGCCTGGACTGTTCCAACTCACTGGTTGGGCTCCAAACTTGGCCTAAACCAGTCCGATGTCGGGCCCAATTGGCCCTTAACCAGGATATAGGATTATCCCTTAATCCTAACTCTAATTACATACTACGTAACTAAAAACATAATTCTAAGCAAGTTTTTAACCGGCAAATGTCGAGTCTTGTTCCGGCGAGCTTTCCGGCGATCTTCAGGTGGACTTCCGATATGCCCTCGGATTTCTTCCGGTGGACTCCCAGCAGGCTCCCGATCTTGTGACGAATTCGACGAGTAGCCGAGCCTACTCGGTGATCTCCGCGAACCTTTGACGATCTCTTCGGCGGACTTCCGAAAGTTCCGACAAGTCTCCGATTTCTTCTTGGTTGGTTCCGGCAGCATTTCCGACGAATCTTCGGACTCTCAAACGTCCATTGAACTTGACTCCGGTATCCTTGCTTTATATTTTCAGGCTATCGTAGTTAATCCTGCACACTTAACTTCAATAATATGGATTAGATCAATTAACCCATCAATTGATTTCATCATCAAAATTCGAGATTAAACAATCTCCCCCTTTTTTATGATGACAATCAATTGATGACGGAGTTAAACATAACTACCCCTATCTATATGCCATATTTTGAGAAGATAAAAATACTTGAATTCCATCCCTTTGAATTCAAGCATAAACCGATAAGTTCTAATCGTTGAACTTATCGTTATTCTCATTAAGCATGAGCAAATACGAAATTTTGTATTTCTCATATTTTCCAGCTATGAAAATCATTTTCAAGTCGAATGATAAGAGAATTTTCACTACGATGATAGATAAAAATTTTCAACATGAATTTCATAATATAAATGTGAGGCATGATTTCATATGATCAACCAATCTGAGAACTTACGATATACTCAAAGATTTTGCAAGGCATATAAGACATTTGTATTACACAAGTTTTTGCAATTCATATAAGTCATGCTATCGATGTGCATAAGACATTTTCATTAAGTCATGCTATCGAAATGGTACAAGTCATCACTTCTCCCCCTTTGTCATCAATAAAAAGATGAGACTCGAAGCACACAACTGTGATCATAAAATCATTAGAAAAAGAATTCAGCATTAAGATTAATCATACAAAATTCATTCAAAATTAATCTCGCTAAAAATATTTATCCAGAATTCATCTAAAAAATTTAGCATTCATCCAGAACAAATCAGCATTTATCCAGAATTTTAAAATACATCTCAAAAGAAGGTTCAGTTTTCGTTAAAAAGAAGATGACAAACTTCTAACTTGACATTAAGAGAAATCAGAACAGAATAAGAAGGTACATCGATTAATCCTTAGGAGGTAATCCATAGTGCTGATACATGACATTTATTTTTTGATTCATTTGTCGTAGTTCCTTCAAATTTCAATTTGGTGGATGTGAATTTGTTCTTGCTGCGATTTGAGTTGGTCTTGCTGTGATTTGATCTGATACAATTTTACCATAATGAGTTCTTCAGAGGATGAAACAGGAGCTGAAGGTGCTGCGCCAAAGGGACTAGGAGGAGGAGATTCATTTCCCCTAAGAATTGGTGTTTCGGGGTGTTCTACTAGTGGGAGAATTGGATCAGTCCTTCTAGGTTGCCTAACCCATATACCATTGCTAAATGTGCACCTATGTCTTTTCAATAGATTTCTATTGATGATGAATTGTTTCTTCATCGGGTGGGATACAAATGTCATGGGCAAGTAGAAGTCGAGTAATTAACCCCCCATATGGCAACATAGTGTCTCTAGCTATAATATCCTGCATGTGTTGCCGGATTGAGTATCCAAAACAGTTATGCTGACCGGTTATAATCCAATACATGGTGCTTATCTCTATTTGACTCATTTCATCAAGATGAAATTGCTTAGGGAATAGTATGCTTGTTATGATATGATGAAGAATTTTAGAGTTAAAGGGTAGTAAGTGCTCGCAACTCTTGGGTATTATGCCGAGGTCCGGATTTGCAAAAATAGTTTCGACGGCTTCGGAGTAAGTTGCTCCGATTATATTAACATCCCATTTACCTTTAAAATAACAGCCCCTATTTTTTTCAATGATTCCAATTAGTTCACAAATAGTACTATCAAAAATTCTAATTTGTGTTCATAGTAGGTAAGTACTTAGGCTATCGTTATCCACACATAAGTTTGCATAAAATAGCCTAACTAACCTAGGATAAATTGGTTCATTTATTTGTAGGAGAGGTAGGGCATCTAGATGTGCAAACCACCTAATGGGTTCTAGGTTTCCTAGTTCATTGAGATCAACGTGTTTACCCTTATGGATATATCTTGTTTCGAAATTTGGAAACCTAAGAGCTACTTCTTTGGATCTAAAAAGATCTTGGTCATATGAATCTCCTTCAACCCTTTTCCCTTTTTGATCTCTTAGGAGTCATTATCTAGACAAGATGATAGATGAAACTGTAAAGAGTAGGTAAACTAATGAGAAGAGAGGGAAGATGGAGAGCTTGGAGAATTTTACCTTATGGAGAATTTCTTGGAAGATGGAGAGCTTGGACCAACAAGAATTCCTCTCCAAGGCTTCTAAAGGTTGTAATGAGAGTTTAGAGAGGTTGTGGGAGAGCTTGAGCCAGTTTCTCACGGGTTGGGGGCGGTGTCACCGTCGGCCCTAACCCTTCGGCTTATAAAGGGGCTCTCGGGCGGTGCCACCGCCAAAACGAGCGGTGCCACCGCTGGCATGCTGCGGAAGAGAAGAAAAAAAAAAAAATCTTTCTTCCCCCCTTTTGTTTTTCAGAGGTGTTTGACTCAAGATAGGTTAAGATATTGGGTTGTACTTTAATATGTCATTTGGAATCGAAAGAGAAGGATGAAATCAAATCTATAAAAGAACGGAAAAAGGATGAGACATTTTTCGGAAAATGCATTCAAAGAAGCTTATTTTCAGGGACAATTTAACATGCTTAGTTCCCTTTGGCGCAGCACCTTCAGCTTCTGTTTCATCCTTTGAAGAACTCATTATGGCAGAATTGTATCAGATCAAATCACAGCAAGACCAACTCAAATCGCAGCAAGAACAAATTCAAATCCAGCAAATTGAAATTTTGAAGGAACTACGACAAATGAATCAAAAAATAAATGTCATGTATCAGCACTATGGATTACCTCCTAAGGATTAATCGATGTACCTTCTTATTCTGTTCTGATTTCTCTTAATGTCAAGTTAGAAGTTTGTCATCTTCTTTTGAACGAAAACTGAACCTTCTTTTGAGTTGTATTTTAAAATTTTGGATAAATGTTGATTTGTTCTGGATGAATGCTGAATTTTTTAGATGAATTCTGGATAAATATTTTTAGCGAGATTAATTTTGAATGAATTTTGTATGATTAATCTTAATGCTGAATTCTTTTTCTAATGATTTTATGATCACAGTTGTGTGCTTCGAGTCTCATCTCCTTTTTGTTGATGACAAAGGGGGAGAAGTGATGACTTGTACCATTTCGATAGCATGACTTAATGAAAATGTCTTATGTGCATCGATAGCATGACTTATATGAATTGCAAAAGCTTGTGTAATACAAATGTCTTATATGCCTTGCAAAATCTTTGAGTATATCGTAAGTTCTCAGATTGGTTGATCATATGAAATCATGCGTCACATTTATATCATGAAATTCATGTTGAAATTTTTTAATTTTTCAATGATGCTAAAAAGAAAAACATGATATAATTTTTGAAAAATAATTTTTTTTTATTTCCTATTCTTACTATCTAAATTAAGCACTCATGAAAAACTTCAAGTAATTTCAAAATAATTCAAGAGAGTTAAGTTACTTACCTTGTAGTCGAAGCCCATCAAAGCCTAATTCGCCGTTTCACCTTTGGAAGTTCTTGATTCATCCTTGGTTGCCTTCCTCTTCTTTGGCCTCTTCCTACGTTCAAGTTCATTGTTTATTTTAGATTTTTGTTTAATGAACTTATTAAGATTTAGTGTTCGAAGTTCAAGTTCATCATTGTCCTCATCACTTGAGTCATCGCTCAAGTGGTATTCATTTGTCCGGAGTTCCAAATCCTTCCTATTCTTTGGAAGGTGGTTTAAGTGCTCATCGGGTTCAAAATGTTATAAAAGTGTCATTTCATAAGTCATTAATGACCCGATTAAGTCTTCTAATGGAAAATCATTTAAATTTTTTATCTCTTGTATTGCGGTTATTTTAGGATCCCATCTTTTTGGAAGGGATCTTAAGATCTTGCTTACGAGATCAAAATTCGAAAAAGATTTACCAAGAACTCTTAGATTATTGACGACATCCGTGAAACGGGTGTACATGTCGCCTATAGTCTCGCTTGGTTGCATTCGAAAAAGCTCAAAATCATGCAATAAAATGTTAACTTTCGAGTTTTTGACTCTACTAGTTCCCTCGTGCGTGATTTTAAGTGTTCGCCAAATATCAAAAGCCGTTTTGCACGTAGAAATCCGATTGAACTCATTTTTGTCCAAAGCGCAAAATAAGGCATTCATAGCCTTTGCGTTTAAAGAAAAATACTTCTTCTCCAAATTTAACCATTCGTTCATCGGTTTAAAGGGAAGTTGAAAACCGTTTTCAACAATATTCCATAAATCCAAATTCATAGAAATCAAGAAAACTCTCATTCGAGTTTTCCAATAAGTGTAGTCCAATCCGTTAAACAAAGGTGGACGAACAACCGAAAAGCCCTCTTGAAAGCCATGAAGAGCCATTTCTCTCGGGTGTAAATACGAAATGAGAAATACTGGACTCCGATACCAATTGTTAGGATCGGAGCGGGGGGTGAATTAGTGCAACGGATTAAAACTTGTAAGTTTGAAACCGAATTCGTAAATACGAGGAGATTTCGTTTCGATAGTAACTTGAGTAGATGAAAATCGAAAACTAGCAGTAGTGTAAATAACAATTTCAGGAAAGTAAGAACTCACACATTCAAGGAACACACCAATTTAAAGTGGTTCGGTCAAAATGACCTACATCCACTTGCGAAGCCTTCTTCGAAGAGGCTCCCAACTTCCACTAGCAAATCACTTTGAAGGGGAAGGACAAATACCCCTCTTACAACCTTTTACAAGTGGTTCACACTCTTACAAATTTTCAAAGAGAAAGAGGGAGGTGAACACTCAAGCTATTGAAAACAAAAACTTGCTAAAGGCTTTGTTAAGACTTTTATCTCAATCTCTTGCTTCTCAAAGGTTGTAAGCTCAGCTGAGAATTGAGGGGTATTTATAGGCCCCAAGAGGATTCAAATTTGGGCTCCAAATTTTGAATTCTCTTGGGTTTTCGAGGTTGGCGGTGCCACCGCCTGTCTGTGTCTGACACAGACAGTGTACTGGCGGTGCCACCGCCGGACCTCTCGAGTGCTGGGCGGTGCCACCGCCCAGTCCGGCGGTACCACCGCCCGATCCTCGAGTTCTGGGCGGTGCCACCGCCTGGACTGTTCTAGCTCACTGGTTGGGCTCCAAACTTGGCCCAAACTAGTCCGATGTCGGGCCCAATCGGCCCTTAACCAGGATATATGATTATCCCTTAATCCTAACCCTAATTACATACTACGTAACTAAAAACATAATCCTAAGCAAGTTTTTAACCGGCAAATGTCGAGTCTTATTCCGGCGAGCTTTCCGACGATCTTCAGGCGGACTTCCGATACGCCCTCGGATTTCTTTTGGCGGACTCCCAACAGGCTCCCGATCTTGTGACGAATTCGACGAGTAGCCAAGCCTTCTCGGTGATCTCCGCGAACCTCTGACGATCTCTTCGGCGGACTTCCGAAAGTTCTGACAAGTCTCCGATTTCTTCTTGGTTGGTTCCGGCAACATCTCCGACGAATCTTCGGACTCTCAAACGTCCATCGAACTTGACTCCGGTATCATTGCTTTATGTTTTCAAGCTATCGTAGTTAATCCTGCACACTTAACTTCAATAATTTGGATTAGATCAATTAACCCATCAATTGATTTCATCATCAAAATCCGAGATTCAACACGAGCGAGTGCCTAGGTTAAACCAGGCGACCGAACCAGGATTTTAGGTCTGGTTCGGTCTCTGGTGGTTAGTTGGTTCAATCGAACCAACTAAAACCGATATCAACTGTCGCTGCTCAACCCTAACCCTGCTCGTTGCCGCTGCCGCTGCCGCTCCAGTTCTCGATGCTCGACGCTGTCGCTACTCGCAACCGTTGCCGCTGTCACCGCTTGCCGCTCCCGTTGCTTGCCGCTCCCGCTACTGCTGCTGCTGTCGTCGCTCCCGCTCCCGCTACCGCTGCCTCCTTACATTCCCGCTCCCGCTACCGCTGCCTCCTTACATTCCCGCTCCCGCTGCCGCTGCCTCCTTACACTCCCACTACCGTTGCCTCCTTACACTCCCGTTGCCGCTCCCGCTGTCGCTTCCTCTTTTCTCAGTCAGTACCCCCTTACACTCTTCCTTCTTCTTCTTCAGTATACTGTTAACAGTATACTGTATACTGTTAATATTGTTAAGTTTATTTGAAATTATTAATTTTCAATACTGTTAATATTGTTAATATAACAGTATACAACAGTATACTGTTAGGTTTCAACAGTATACTATTAATTTTCAATAATATTAATTATGAAGAATGACTTTGATGTAAAATTTTATTGTTTTGAATTTTGAAACTTTTTGTTAATCTGACATTATGATTTTGTATCTTAGATTTTCTTAATTTAATAACATATTTTTATTTATTAATTATATTATATATTTTTATATTTTAGTGCCTCGTTTCGCTCGGGCGAGCGCCTAGCGCCTCGGGCATTTTTGGACCTTAGCGCCTTTTGGCGCCTAACGCTTTTTAAATCACTGATGCACGGAAGACCTACCTCTATGTTACCTTGGAATTCACTCATTGAATCCTTAGGCCTTGTTACCATCGTGTTGCCCAACGAAACCAGAGCTCTCAATAGCTTCAACCATGCCTTCATGGGACTTGCTTGTGTGTTGTATTACCTCGAACTATTCCACAAACAACCTACTGCACCACATCGCCTCCTAGCGATATCTCCATTGCCCTATGATCTTGGTGTTGAAAATTCAGATTGGCGATCTTTCCTTGTGTATCCTCTACCAACACATTGCAAGGCCTTCGTCACCTTTCAATTATAATCGCTTTCTTTGGCAATTGAATTTTGTCCACTTGATTAGTCCCCATAGCATTTGGTCATTGACGGAAGTTCAACTCTAAGCTAGTCCATTGCCCAATAGCTCTTGGAGTCCACTAAAGTGTGTTAGTGTTTGGATCTTGGGCCTATGCCTCCAACACAATCTATGTTGCCCATCGCTTCCCTTTTAACAACTCAAATGACAACACTTTCGCATATTCTTTAAGAGCGCTAGCCTTCGTGGCTCCTTGCCTCATGCTAAGGCCTTTCTACTCCACCTTCATCGCTGTAAGTTGAGTCGATCTCTAGCCTTAGTCCTACCATCTATTTCCTTACTAAGATAACATGCATGTGCCCCCTTCGACTTTGGTACCATACGAGATGAGTCTACCCCATTAAATGAGGAAACTAAGGAATGACATGATACTGCCTTGCCTTGACAAGCTTTCATGTCTTTGATCTCCATCCAATGAAAGTTCTATAAAGTTGGTGTTTCTGTTGCATATTCTGCCTTCTAAGTCGAGTCCCTTCGTGGGTTTCAAGTACTTCACCGAGTCCCACCTAAGTTGCTTCGATCGAATAGCACTGAGATGATGTTGCATTGACCATTGCAATTGTCGGTCATAGTTGGAATTCAGTTATCCTAACCTTTGTGTACTATGCATTCTTCATAGCTTACTTGTCCTCGTAGTGTCTCTTGTGCCAAGGTTTAGTTGTGCCTCTAAATGCCAATTTCGGATGCACGCTTTACTGAGCAACTATATTCCCTACTCTATGCTTATTTCCCCTAAAAGATCGTATGTGCAGACTACCTTCCATACCACTTAACTAGGTTCCCACAAAGCACACATAGTGTTTGCAAGTGTGCTTATCCTGTTACCATATAAGATCGTATGTGTAGACTACCTTCCATACAGCTTAACTAGGTTCCCACAATGCACACATAGTGTTTGCAAGTGTGCTTATGCTGTTACCATATGTTACAGGCTTAATTGGTTTTATCTAAATCGTGTAGCACCCTTGGGTGACTGTATGTCTTTCTCTCTTTTCTTCTCTATCTCTATGCTCTAAACCCTCTGTTGATGTCTTTGGTACAACACCCAAGTGTTGATGAGGCATGACTGCAATTCTTTTTGATTTCATCTTTTAGTGAATTGTATAATTATTCTTCAAGGGAACGTGAGCAATCTTGAAAATCCAGATGTTGTTACCAGGTATCTATCTGAATTTTCATTGTTCTTTCTTGCTTACCCTCATGATACATTATTAAATGTATACAGAACTTTGTCTACTCATGTACAATTCCTGATTGGATGTTTTGGTCCATGAACTAATCTGTAGACTATTTGACAGTATATCTTCTGAAATATGCTGCTTATTTCTAAGCATTCTATTATGTTATAAACTTTCTATAAATATAGCCAATTCCACCTCTTTTTGTTTATCCTCCATGCATTTCTATTTTTTTCTCCTTTTAATTGATCTTTTTAGTTAGATCCACATTGTGAAATAGTTGTTGCCTTTTAAATAATTGGCACTGTTCTTTATTAGCTTCAATTGCCAAAATTGCATACATCAGTCCGTGCTCTCTTAGATCTCAAATTAAAACATAGTTCGGCCATAATAAAAGACAATAAATGCATCTATCTCTACATTGATTTTGCTTACGTTTTATGGAATCTCATCCTTAAGATATTTATGATTACACCAGTGGAAAGCGACCATATATATTGTGATGTAATCTGTTATTTTCAAGACAACAAATTGAAACAAACCATGCATTCCTCTTTGCTTGAACCATGATTGACTTTTCTTTTCCTTTTTGATTTCATGGATCATATTTTCAGGATTGACCATGATAGTTTTCTTTTGAAT
Source organism: Musa acuminata AAA Group (assembly GCF_036884655.1). Lineage (NCBI taxonomy): Eukaryota > Viridiplantae > Streptophyta > Magnoliopsida > Zingiberales > Musaceae > Musa > Musa acuminata. The sequence goes on from NC_088349.1 coordinate 36,655,785, forward strand.
GAATTTAGAAGGTTTCTATCATTCTCGATGATTGTTGGGGAACATTAATAACTTGGCAAAAGTTGAGGAAGAGCACATAGAGAATGAAGCAGGTCAGCGGAGCAAGAAAGTAATGTGAACAATTGAATCTAAGTGTGGTAGAGTATGAAGAAGAAGAGGAAGTAGAGAATGCAAAAGAAAAAAAAAAAAGAAATGCAGGCATAAGACAAATTGAAAATTGGAATGGCAATAGAGGAAGGGGTGGTAGTAGGTACAAAGGAATGAAGGAAGAAAAAGCAGCGGAAAAAAGAAAAAGCATAAGAATATTTTTAGTGTTTAAACTAATGTCTTTACACTTTTCCTTTCTCAGCATAGAAAACCTTCCCAAAGGACACAAATATTCAAATATTGGGCTTTGCCATAAATGAATATATTTATAAAGTCCAGTCACCTAGATCTATGGTGAGTGGTAACTGGTAAGGTCTTAAAATATATGCATCATCACTATGTGCTTCTTTTAGGTGCATTGTACGGACTGCAGTATGACTCAATTAAGCTTGGGTTCAAAATTTAAGCCACAGTTGACATGCTCATTCAGCTTTCCTTGATAACATTGGAAACATCTTCACACCATGGATCTTCTCTATTCTCTTTTTGTCAATTTATAATTATTCTCCAATGTAGCGTTCCTTTTTTCTTCTTTTGATTTGAATCTTCAAGAAATCTTGACTAGTGGCATTTAGAAGCTTAGTAATACTCTTTAATTACTTTTTGGTCTTTACTTACACATTTGGTGTTTCTTTAGAGTGCTTATTATGTCTACACAAGCATTCGTTGCAAAGGGTTTAGTACATATCTGTCTATTCTTTTTTTGATAATCACTTCTTAGACCCATGGAACTATTCATTGTAAAAATAAGATATTTGTTATGTTAGCACAATTTAAATTATCTAACAAAAAGTGTATATATGATTTTAAATATTCACTTTTGACTCAAAAGTTTAAAACATTTTATTATTGTTGTCTTTATTATATACTTTCAAGAGTTATTTGGTCTGATTAACTTCAACTCTCATGAAGTGTTGGTTTCCTTAAAACGTTCTACGACTATAACTCATTTTTTGGCCAAAGAAGTTCCATTTTACTATATAACGATCCTCTCTTAACTTGTGAGGGAGCAAACTTGTTTAAAAGGTTTTGCTGTCAGGATGTGTCTCCTATATAGCACTGTGTTTATTTTTCTTAAAACATGCCCTTATGTTTTTATGGCTTGTCGGTGAAACATTAAAACTTGTTTTTGATACTTGGTTGTTTTTGTTGTTTTCTTGCTTTATTTTCATTTGTTTCTTTAAGGAACTGAAGTGATAGTAACACTGATAGTGGCATATATATCTTATGATGTCATGGATTATCGCCAGGACATTAACAATGGCCTTGATGTTTAAAACTTGTTCCACTTTGGTTGCTTGTTGTATGAATACAACTTATCAATGTGGTTGGTATATTAGTATTCTGATCTGAATCTAGACCAATTGTTTTGCCAGCATAATTACAATAGCAATAATAAATAGAATATGCAGAGGTAAAGAAGGGAGGGTAAAGAGTAATTGCAGTCCTTTTATTTGTTTTTGATCACATAGAATTATGCCTTGAGAAAACAGAAAAAATGAGGCGATTAGCAAGAGAAGCAGGAAAAAAAGGAGTATCAAGGAAAATGTATGAGAGGGAGGGAGCAGAGAATGAAAAGGTTACCTTCCCTGAGGAAACAAGCTTTCATTAAAGCAGCATATTATAGCTCAACCTATAATTTGTACACTGATAAATGGATCACCAGGGGCCTCTTCTGACACTGCCAGGACACGTTATAGGCAATCAGTAAAATTGATTTTCAAAAGGGACCAGCTGATGCTTCATCTGATTTAATGCTTTCTTAGGAGAAATTATACAAGATATTATTCCCCAACTGAATACTATCTTAATTTTAATTTCAAGCATTTAAAACAGCAAATATGCAGTCATAATATTTTTCTTAAATGGTAGGTCTCTAATGGTGGAAATCGATCCTGTCTTCTTTAATACAATCGAGAGATTTTACCCTGTGTGCTATGTCGGGTTCTTTAGTAAATCAATCAGTTGATGCAAATGAACTCATCAATCCATGTATTAGGCATAAATAAAATTTATGTTTTGTCATCACTTCACTGATAAGGTTTATCATTCACACCATATTTGTCATGTAGCACTTATTCCCACTTTTCCTTTTTTCTCAAGATGTGATCTTTGTAACCATCAGGTATCTCACAAGATACTGACCCATTAGTTTTTCAACTTTTCACAGAAACTTCATAATCTAGATTACTGAAAAATTAATTTCAATTTGGCATTAGATTCTTTACATTTTGAGATTATACTTGTCGAAGCAGAATGGTGGATGTTCTCTACTCAAACAGGGAGTAGAGAAGGCTTTAAGGCTACAGCATTTATAATTTGCAAAGTGTTGTTTAATAAAAAGGAGTAATCTAAGTTGGAGGAGTGGTATTAGTAAAATTTCAATACTCATAAACCTGTTAGTTTGGAAAGAGTCCTTTTCCACTTGCTTGGAGCAGCTATGAGTCAAATAAAAACTATGCACTTTGTGCTTATTAATGCTTATGCATGTGTAAGGAGATTTGTAGATCAAATTATCATAGTTTAGTCCAATTATTTAAATGTCACATCTGTTTAATGCTTAAGTATCATCCAGCTCTGGCAAAAGTTCTGATAAATATGAGTTTGAAAATAATATTTGAAATTCTGACAATGTGGAGACTCTAGCCTTTTAAATTTTAACATTTTTTTATCATAATCAGAACTCCATATTTCTGGGCTGTAGAGTAATAGGGTAGTCTATGTTTGCTGAAGTCTAGGATTATGAATGTACATCGCATAATCCTGACTTTTCAGTTAATGGAAATCACTTGTGCTAAAGAAAATGGTTTTGGATTTATTAAACTTTGCATATCAGATTTGTTAGAAGTTTAAGAGATCAATAAATCTTTCTGTTTTTTCTATTTTTTTCTACTTGCTTGGTCATTGAGCTTTTTTGATGATATCACTAGTGCAACTTTACAATCTGTGACAGTTTATTCTGATAAATTCTATTATACTTATCCTATTCTGCTGAGCACATTTTGTGTCATATTTTTTCACACTTTTTGTCATCTGAATTTGCCTCTAGATGGTGCTGGTGGTAAAGGCACATGGGGTAAGCTCCTTGACACTGAAGCAGCTTCATGTCTTGACCGAAATGACCCAAATTATGATAGTGGAGAGGTACGAGTCTCGGTCTCTTTCTCTCACACACATGAATTTTGTTGATGTGCATATTTCTGTGTTCTAGTAGAGGATACAGCAAATGCAGTTCAGGCCGCTTTCATTTTCTAATTATTCTTTGTTGTAAATATTAGGAACCATATGAGCTGGTAGGTACCACTGTTTCAGACCCTGTAGATGATTACAAGAAGTCTGTGGTGACAATCGTTGAGGAGTATTTTAGCACAGGTGACGTACAATTGGCTGCTACTGATCTTGGAGACCTTGGTTCTGATGAGTACCATCACTTCTTTGTCAAAAAACTCATTTCTATGGCAATGGACCGACATGACAAAGAAAAAGAGATGGCGTCAGTTTTACTTTCTTCTCTTTATGCTGATGTAACAAGTCCAGCTCAGATTAGCCATGGATTTGTAATGCTACTTGAATCTGTTGATGATTTGGCGGTTGACATACCTGATGCAGTTGATGTCCTAGCTTTGTTTATTGCCCGTGCAGTTGTTGATGATATCTTACCTCCTGCCTTCCTTACTAGAGCAAAGAGAACTCTTTCTGAATCCTCTAAAGGATTTCAGGTTATACAAATTGCTGAAAAGAGCTATCTGTCTGCTCCACACCATGCTGAGTTAGTTGAACAACGATGGGGTGGTACTGTGCACATTACAGTCGAAGAGATTAAGAAGAAGATCACAGATTTGTTAAGGGAATATATAGAGAGTGGAGAGACAGCGGAGGCATGCAGGTGCATAAGGGAGCTGGGGGTCTCTTTCTTTCATCATGAGGTTGTGAAGCGGGCTCTGGTTCTGGCGATGGAGATCCAAACATCAGAGCATGCAATTTTAAAGCTTTTGAAAGAAGCAGCAGAAGAATGCCTGATCAGTTCTAGTCAAATGATCAAAGGCTTTTCTAGGGTTGCCGAGAGTCTTGACGATCTTTCTCTTGATATTCCAACTGCTAAATCCTTGTTCCAGATACTAGTTCCTAAAGCAATTTCTGAGGGATGGTTAGACCCTTCCTTTCTCAAGTCTGAAGGTGCAGTTGAGGATGGCAATAATGAAAGTTCTGAGAAGTTAAGGCGGTACAAGGAAGAAGCTGTTACTATAATACATGAATATTTTCTCTCAGATGACATAACTGAGCTCATTCGAAGCCTTCAGGACCTTGCTGTTCCAGAGTACAATCCTGTTTTTATCAAAAAACTGATCACACTTTCCATGGAAAGGAAAAACCGGGAAAGGGAGATGGCATCTGTTCTGCTATCCACACTAAGTACGGAAATATTCTCAAGAGATGATATTGTTAATGGATTCATAATGCTTTTGGAATCTGCTGAGGATACTGCGTTGGATATTTTGGATGCCTCAAATGAGCTAGCTCTTTTTCTTTCTAGAGCTGTGATTGATGACGTACTAGCACCCCTAAATTTGGAGGAGATCAGCAACAAGCTCACTCCCAATTGCAGTGGAAGTGAAACTGTGCATATGGCTCGGTCTCTTATTTCTGCCCGCCATGCTGGTGAGAGGCTACTGAGGTGCTGGGGTGGTGGCACCGGTTGGGCAGTGGAAGATGCGAAAGACAAGATAGTAAAGCTTCTGGAGGAGTACGAGAGTGGAGGTGATGTCAGGGAAGCATGCCAGTGTATTCGTGACTTGGGTATGCCTTTCTTCAATCATGAGGTAGTGAAAAAAACCTTGATTATGGCTATGGAAAAGAGTGATAGCCTCCTGGACTTTCTACATGAATGTTTTGGTGAAGGGTTGATCACGATCAATCAAATGACGAAAGGATTCTCTAGAGTTAGAGATGGTCTTGATGATTTGGCCCTTGATATACCCAATGCAGAGGAGAAGTTCCAAACATTTGTAGAGCACGCCAAGAAACATGGTTGGCTACTGTTGTCCTTTTAAACAGCTAATCAAGTCCCAGACACTGCAGGCAGTTGGGCAGGCTCTCAGTTCTCATCAGAAATTTCTTTAGTTTCCTCCAACTGTCATGCTGTTATTTCTTCTGGTAATCTGGTAAGAATGAGCCTCTTTTGGTCTCTGGTGAATTTTCATGGATGTGGCATCTATATCAGGTTAGAAAGTAGCACCTTTTTGGTTTTGATTTTCAAGATAATCTGTGTTGGATAGATTTCTGACAAGGACTAATTAGGAAAGGAACAGTGATACACATTATTTGGTCTTTGTATGATTGGTAATGAATAGTCTCACTTTTTTGTTTCGTGGAGCTCCGAGATCAGTACAAATATTTTTGGAGTATTATTCACTACTGATAGTTTATTTTACGTCATCATGGTTTAGCAACATTAAGAACTCTACTACAAGTTGAGTTTATGGCAATATCTTCAGCTTGTGTTTGACATATCATCACATTCACTTTCTTTGATTTGGTACTTTCTTTGCATATGCAAGGAATTGTGTTATTCTAATGTCCTTTATATTTTAGTTATTCTACTTGTTCATGCTTCTATCTATAGCTTATTGATTTATTATTAGTATCTTATATGTCATCTTTTAGTTTTGTCACAACTCTTGGTGACCTTGGTCTTTTTGGTAGATATCCAATGGATGCATAAGAACCAAGAAACACCATTTACTCAGACCAGATTGGTATGAAATGGACAGTATATTGGCTGGTATGTAGACTGCCTCCATTTTGGGGGGTCCGGATAGACTAATAAAAAAAGAAAAAACAATTTAAGAGGTCTACCTCTTCCTCAACTCAACCTGCTTGTCATTGTTGCTGCTCGTTGTCATCTTTCATTTCAGGTACTTTCCTGCTCTTTATCCACGACTTCCTCTTTTTTGTTGCTCTTCCTCTTCCTTCCTCCTCTTTCTTCACTGCCTCCTACTCTTCCTTTCTCTTCCTCCTCTTTTCTTTTCCTCCTCCCTCCTCCTCCCTGTTCCTCCACTACATTCTTTTCTTTCCTCTTCCTCTTTCTTCCTTCTCCTTTCTTTTCCTCCTTCCTTTTCCACCACTGCATCCTCGTCTTCTTTCCTCTTCCTCCTCCCCGGTCCTCTTCCTCCACTGCCACATGTTTCTTCTGTCCTACCCCACTGCCATATGTTTCTTTAGTAGGTAGGACCTATGTGCTTGGTCGGTATAACATGGCAAACCTTGTTAAGAACCACATCAATTTTCTACCATGTATAGTTTCAATTATCACAAGGGCATCACATCCCTCGTGTATGTTCTGACTTTTCTTTGCCTTCTTGTGGTTCAAAAGTCGGATTTGATGCAATGAGACTCGTTTGATAGATTACATTTCTATTACCCGATCCAACATCCAAAAGCTCATCTGGATGTGACATGCAGTAGATATCTCCAAATTGAACAAAAGTGATTAATCTAGCTTTATAGATGTTAGAATAAAATTTTTAATTAGCTTTTGTCCCATTCCTTGCTTATATTTTTTTCATTTATGTTTATTTCTGGTTAATCTGCCAGAAAAGATTGTTTAGTGCGAAATCATATTTATAAGCTTTATGTATCGGATTGGCTGCACTAAATATGCTGTTAGTGATCAATATAGATCTTTTGAATTAATTGATGAGGAACAAAATGTGTTGCAAAAGGATATCAGGCTTCTGGAGATAAAGAGGCTGAGGTGATGAGAAGTTGTTGCAAGTGAAAAACTAGGCAAGGTGAAATTACTCGTGCATACTTTATTATATTTCTTAAAAGTGTCTTGCAATTTGTGATGACTATAGATGTTATAACAACGATTAGCATCCCATATTGTTCAACTAGTGATGGCAAAGTAAGGTTACTCTCAGTTGAGTTTGTGGTAGATCTCCAATGTTTGTATGTAAATAGCCTTAAGAGGAGGGTGAAATAGATTGCAATGGTATGCTTCTGTTAGACAGTTCAGTAAATATAAATGTAAGACAACTAAGATGGAGAGGAAGTAGACAAACTCTTCAGGGTGATTCAACTAGATAGAAATTTGGTTTTAGGCGATCAAACTATTTGAAGTTTCCGAAACTCTTGGTGGGATTTGGCAAATAGAAACTAAATATTGTCAGATTCTCATCATGAACCACTGCTATGATAAATGTTGCATTGCATCTCTCGTCTTATGGTATATATTTGGTAATGCAGGTGCAGCAGAAAGCTTTTTAGTCAACTTTCTGGGATAATGAAACCGTGAGAGTTTTTCTGTGTTTCGTCCATGAATTGGACCAAAACAAACTCAACCCTGTCCCAATATAGAACATGGGTGACTTGCAAGTATATAGGGACGTTGAGTTCTACGTACAAATGTACTCATTGGGCTTGAACTGAGACATGCATGATCAATTTTCCACCGGTGAAATGGTTGGGCTCTCTTTACAACATAGGAGGCGTATTTGTAATTTTAGAGCATGAAGATGAGAACCGGCGAGGTGGCAAAATCGTTGGAAAATCAAAAGAGCTACTATCTATTAAATGAAAAAAAAAGACAGGCAAAGAAAAGGATACTAAGGCTCTGGAGGGAGGGAACCAATTTATCTTTAAACCTGTTGGTGAACTTTTATGCAATGGCCGAGGTGTCAGCACAGCTCGATCCAATCCTGGATGCACAAGGTTGTCCATGCGGATGCTCGGGTTATGTTGACGTCGGATCGGGTTAGGTCCAAGTGCCATCTCCCAAGCATGGTTCTCTCTCGGCGAGTTGCTATTGTTTCGTTGTCAATTCTTGCACAAAGATAGAGGTCGGGAGGGGGGTTTTCCGACTCGACCCCTTCGAAGTTTAAGTCAGTGTTGTGGAGTTAAGGAGAGTTGAGTGTCCTCTCTTCCTAATCAAGGAGGGTTAGCTTTTATACATGTGATGATGAGTTGGTCGTACAGGGTTAATTAACTACGATCGGCTTCTCGGTCGACAGGTTTAAGCTTTTGTGCGAGCGTCGATCGACTTGCACGGATCAGTATCGTGTGATGTTGCCCCGAGCTTTCCGGGATGATTGTATCATGATGATGACGTTCGTACGGAGAGGGCGACGAGCGGTTGCTCATCATGTGTGTGCTACACGCTACATCGGATTTGAAATTTCATGTCTGCATCGTCGTCGGCGATAGCACAATGTGTCCTATCAAAACCCTAGTCTTAGAACAGTGAATATTTGAGGGAGAGGGGACAGGAATTCTACACTATCCTTTCTTTCTCTCTCGTTCGTCTAAAACAGCACATATTTTTGTTAAAAGAAACAAGTCTACAACTTGGTAAAAATTCTCTTGAAATTTCTTTTTCTACGACAAAGACAGACGACAGCACCAGAAAATAAAGCTAATAACTTGAGAATCTTTTGGATAAGGGAGGGATTCATTTTTCGGATTGTGATCGAAAAGGGGGCGAAGCCATACAATTTCTAAAAGGTAGATGCTTTTTTTTAATGTCATTGTGTTATGTGAGTTTGGATATGCTAACAAACCAATGGTATATTCCCCAGCAGAGTCATGTCTAACAAATATATTTATGAAGCCAACAAGTCCATCATATTTGCCTCAATTAGCAAGTCAAGTCCTCCCTTTGCCGACTTTTCATTTCTCATTTATAATCTCATCATTAAAATTAAAAAAAATAAAATAAAATAAAATAAAAATAAATCCACACATCCTGCCGATTTGCGCCACCCAACGGATTCGCACGTACGTTCGACGTGCTTACGAGTGGAAGAATTAAGTGGGGCTCACTTGAGGTGACGAATTATGTTCGTTCGTGAGTCTTACGAGTTCGCGACGGCCATGTCGGCGGAGGAACTGATCTTTTTGTGATTGGAAGCCATGGCGGGGACCATGCGGGTAGTAGTGGGCGGCGAAAGATAATTGATTATATTATAAAATAAAAAAACAAATATAATGAGCCAAAACTGGAAAGCTAACAAGAAGATTAAAAATAAATATTTAAATATTAAATAAGGAAACAAATTGAAACAGAGACACTACTAATAAAGACGGATGCTTCGGCTTGCGTATGGTCTCCGCCGCCGCTTCTTCTTTGCCGTCTCGGTGTCGGTGTTGACGGCGAACCTTTCCTCCCGCTCTTCCTCTCCTCAGCGCCTCCTCGTCGCCGCTGTTGCTTCCCTCTCTGCCGTCTCCAGTCGCCTTCCCTCCTCCTCTTCTTCTCTCTTCGTTGGTCGCTGGCCCCAAACCCATCACTTCCTCGGACGAATGGAGGTCCCCTTTTTATTAATTTCGTTCTTTCCTTTGCTCATCTTCATTTTCGTGTTAAGTATACAGCGCCTTTTTTGATCTTCTTTTGTATTTCATGGTGTGATGGTTTAAGAGACAAACCGAGAATTGAATTCTCAAGAAAAAAAAGATGGATTCTTGCTAGAGAATACGGGCGATGATTAATCTGTGGTGTTTTATATAGTTTTTGGTTCATCTAAAACAAAAAAAACCTATAATTTGAGAATAGTAACAAAAAGCAGATAAGATCGTACTCAGAATCCCTTCTCCAGAATATGCCAGACTTGAATCCTCCCGTTTGTTATGGTTGTTATTTCAAAAACTGAAACCCCAATTTTTTTTTTTTCTATTCACCGTTTCCGTTCCTTATTTGTTTATTTACTATTTTTTATTATGTCTGATACATTCATTGATAATCCTAATGATTTACTATCATTATTGCTTATCAATCGTTTGGAATAATAATCTTCCAAATGGATTGACCTCTCACAAAGGAGGATGGTGAGAATGGTGAAAATTAACATCAACGATCGTTAGAATCCACTTAATCATCCTCAACATCGTAAATCTTTTCACCATCCTCCTTTCTAGCTAATTCATATATTTTTGTTCATCTTTATCAGAATAAGATTCCTTCTCTTCGATTCGACAATTACAGGCAATGAACTCTTGAGGCATTTGTATTCATGTGAGTTGTCTTATATATGCTCTCATTTCTCAAACATTTGAAACTCTAGCTACATCTCCTTATATCAAACTGTCATCATCAAAGACAAGATTGTCTTTATTATTTTACAAGCTAGTAATTTCTCCCATTAACCATATGTTCGAAACATCAATATCACCTAACGTAATGGGATCAATGCTATCTTGCAAATTATAATGAGCCTTGAGTCTTTGATTATATCTTATGTAGAGAAGATGGTGTAGTCATTGATGCTTTAACAGAATTTTTTCTTTGTATGAATCTGTCTTGTTAAACGAATTAAACTCCCACCAGCCATTCGTTTGAAACATCAATATCATCTAACAAAATAAGACCAATGGTCTCTCACGAATTATAATGAGCCTGGAACCTTTGATTATATTTTTTATCGACAAGATCTAGCCATTAATTTCTTTTCTTTGTATGTATCTATCATGCCATACGAATTAAAGATGCAATTAATTCTATCAATATTGGTTGAAACTAGATTGTTCTTGATTCTTATACTAACATTATCAAAACACAAATACTCTAATTGCATTCATAACCCACATCACTACAAGTCAAATTTAGAATCTTGATAGCTAATTGTTGCAACTTGCAAGTTCAGTGTGGAATTTTCAAATAAAATCCACCACTTAGCTGCAAATTATAAACCGTTAGCAATAATATACTTTAAAAATGGATATATGTTTAATTATATGAATTTACGAATACCTGGATACTTAGTATTCCTCGACCAAATTACTATAAGAATTTCAAAGAAGACCAATAGCATTCTTACATAAAGACAATTCATTTGTGATCTTATCTTGAGTTTTAAGATTAGGAACCAATCTTGCAATGCATTGATATAACCCAAAGACAACTATTATATCAAACTCAATGGAGGAGTTATGACCAAAAAAATTAGGTTTAAATAGTGTCTTGTTCCATGTAGCGGATGACGAAGTTGACTGTCTCATCTTTTATGTATGATTGCAAAGATGTCATTACACTTTTCCTCATTCCATATATATATATATATATATATATATATATATATATATATATATATCCGCACTTTGTAAGAATAGAGATAAAGGGACAAAACATATGACACCATATTTCACCAATTCCTTATTTGTAAATTCTCTCATTATGTATGATCCTCTAGTACGAGTGTATCTTGCTTCCTTCTTTAAATGAAGTGTGTTGCTTTCCGTGATAGGGTATTTTACATTAAACTTGATGCATTGTCTTCAGATGTTGTCATAGACTACCTTCAACTTTGCAATGAAATATGTGGTTGTGCCTTTTGTTTCTTCAGAAACATTGACTTGTTCTAAGATGTCAAATCAAGTTGTTGGTTTAAACTTCATATATGTCTCATAACTTAGAAGGTCCACTGATAAGTACCATACCTATAAGCCATGTGGGATGCATGTCTGTGTTTGCAATTGGACATATGTCAGAATCTTTAACAATTATTTCAATATCAGACAGTTAAACAATCTGAATATGATACTTTATGATATTGCGAACTTCTACTATTTCAATACTGTGAATTTCTGATATTTCATGTTCTGATGTGATCACAAATAAGTATTTTATTGAATTTTGTTTTCCTTGCTAGATTAGGCATTTGCCTACATGTGTGTATCAAATCTCACGTCTCTATCCATGTAGCACTGGTGTTAAAGGCCTTTCTAGGAGAAGATTAAGTAGACTTAGTTTGGTTAATTCTTGGTATTCAACAATTATTCTTCCAGAAGTTGTGTTTTATAAGCATCTAATAATTTCCTACATCATGAGATCTTAATTCAAGGATTAATATCGACATACATGTTTTTCTAAGCATGTAAGTATTTGATGATGAGCTGCATTGATGCTATTACCATTACAGAGGCTTTGGACTAGTGGATCACTTGGTAGAAACAAAGAACTTGTAGAACGTTTGCAGCTGTATGGAATAATCAAGTCAAAGAAAGTGGCAGAAGTAATGGAGGCAATTGACAGGGGGTTATTTGTACCTCCTGGCAGCGCACCTTATGTTGATACCCCTATTCTGATAGGTTATAATGCAACTATTTCTGCACCTCATATGCATGCAGCTTGTCTAGAGCTACTGAGGGAGCATCTGCAGCCAGGAATGAGAGCTTTGGATGTTGGTTCAGGTCCATTTATATATCTGTTTGTTCTGCTTTGTCACCCTTATTTTGTATATATTTTTTATTTTTTCCCTCACTCATTATGCTCTAACAGGGATGCAAAAAAGAAAAAAAAAAAACTGGATGTGGATATATGTGGCATCTATAGCTTAAACAATTATCTTTATAATATTTTTGCTGACATTGCATAGCAAGTCCTTAAAATTAGCAAAAGCATTGCCAATCTTTGAATCCAGAGGATCTTTCATTCAGAGCAGTCTTTATTTCTTCCGGTCTAAGTTTTGACTCTTTCGATGATTAAGTTATTATTGTTTTTTGTGTTCTTGGCTCTTGAAATTATTGAAACTTTATTTAATTAACATAGGTTTTGTTTATGCAACATTCATGTAGTCATGTTCTACATTGTTGATGCGTTAATGGAGATTATTTTGTTAGAATTGCAGCTACCACGAGGTTCTTCGAGACTTAGAACAATTATGCTAGTAGTTCTGTTGGAGTTGTCAGTATCCTGTGTTTCTTGATCTTTTGGTTAAAGGGTCCAAATTGCAGGTTTTTTATTTTCTATTAAATTTTATCTAGAAAGAATTGGAATGTCATGTACATAGACATGACATGATAGTCGTACACTTGCACAGTCGATTTTATAAAGTAGGATATGACACAAATTGACATGGCAATTTATGCATATACATTTTCAATATATTATGATAATTTTATACTCTATACAATTTAGAGAATCTATGATCATCATATATGATATCTGTATGAGAATCATAACACTTATATCAGTAGCAAACATTCACAAAGATATGTGAAATGGATATATCAAATGTTAAATTAAATGTCCCAGTGACATAATTGTTGCCAGTATTTGACATAAGGTATTATACCCAACAATTTTAATGAACCACAGTGATTTTACAAGGACATAGCACATATTTGAAGTGTCCATGCTTCCCAGGTTGTTGTGCACAGAACTATAAAGCCTAATTCATATTGAGTATTTGACATGGATATAGGTATGAATGCTCTTGATTTAACTAGAGTTTTTGCTTTTTACATAGCTCAATAGAGGGAAGATTTCTATGTAGGCCATCACTAATAGTTGGGATATCATGACTTGTTGACATGGATGTAGGTTTAGGTTTAACCTTAGTATATTATTTATAGAAGATGGTTATAGTGTGGTGCATAATGTTTTTAGTTTTCTGAATACAGTTGAAAGTGGACTGTCTGGTTTTTCATAATTTTGTAAAATTTGAAAACAATAATATCCAACTATAATTGTTTGGAGTCTTAAAATAAAGGTTCTACCTTGGCACCATGATCCATGATAAGGTTGTACTTAGTGTAAAGGTCTTGAGTCTTGTAAATAGCATACATGTGTAATAAAAGAAATAAGAGACTTCTTCGTGGCGGTGGCATGATTCATGTCATCGACATGGTTGAAGAAATCATTTTTTCAGGACTCTGCCATTGGTAATTAAATACAGAAAAGAAACCAATGATGATCGATCCAAGTTGTTTAAAATGAAATATACCTTGTAGTTTACTTGCTTTTAAGTGTTAATTATTTCCTTTGACCTATTTAGTACTGGGAAGTAGTAACATGGCATTTTGAGGTGACATTGTCAGTGATAAGGAGGGGAGTTGCTCACAATCCGGGTGAAATATTGAACTCTAGAAGAAATCCCTCAATTTTGTATCCAATATCGCCATTTAATTGATGATTCACTCCTTTTAGATACTAGTTTGGTTATTCCAAGATTGTTCTTTTATAAGCCCAAGCTTCAAACAAAACCAAATGTTTTGGGCATTGCATCCAAACATTATAAACTCAAATACTTAGTAGGAATTGTTATCTTCAAAGTACCTGACTTAGTTGGGGACTCGAGATGGTAGTAGAACTTGATATCTCGAAAAGCGATCGGGGATGGTTAACTGATGTGGATTTGAGTAGTTGATGCATGATCGCCACTCTCGAGATGTCAAATGAACATCTATAGAAGATTGATGTTTGGGATTCCCGACTCGATCCATTGGATACTCAAGTCAGTGAGGTGTTCGAAGTGTAGTGGGCTTAGGAGGTGTTGAAGAGAGAGAAATAATAACAGAGAAATACTAATTAATAGTTTGAGATCTCTATCCATTCGTAGTTAGGACAGTTGGAATAGCCATTGAGGGGGCTTGATAATGTGGCCTAATTGCCTCTAAGGTGACACTTTCGATCGCTGAGGTAGCATAATTGTTGTCAAAGTGGTGATGACATGGCCTAACCAATTTTGGGTGGTAGTTCGATCGCTTAGGTCTTATAACGACCACCAAGGTGGTTGATGACATGACCTAAGCACCTCTAGGGTGGTAGTTTGACTGTTAAGCTGGCATAACTATCGTTAAAGTGTTTGATGATATAGCCTAACACCCTTTGGGGTGGTAGTTCGATTGTTGAGCATAATTTTCGTCGAGGTGGCTGATGACATGGTCATTGAGGTGTCCATGTGTCTACGTTGGGAGGTCATTTTTATCCTCTGAACTAGTCGAAGGAATTAAATCCTAAAAGGCACTAAGGTGGCAAAATCCCCATGGTGCTAAGTGCTCGCCCAAGTGAAACGAGAAGCTCGTAAATATTAAAATTTTAAAAATATAATAAAGAAAAAGAGTAAGGAGGAGGAATTGGATAGGAGCAAGGACGGGGGAGCTGTTGGGGGTCTGGGAAGGCTCACGACTATCGATTGGGAAGGGAGCCATCTGGGAGGAGGGAGGGGGACGGGGTGATGGTAGAGGAGGACAAAGATGGAGTGACAGAGAACTATCTAGCTTTATAAAGGATTTCAGATAAGTTTATTCAAGGCTAAGAAATCATAAAAAAGTCATCAATTAGTTGGCATACAAATTCTAAGAGTTCTATTGAAAAAAAAAAAATCTTTTCGTCTTTCTAAGGACTCCTTTGGTATTAAGTGCACTCATTTACTATTTAGGTATCCTAGAAGTCACATTTTGGATTTCTAAAAAGCATATTAATTCCTTAGGAGATTACTCTTGGGAATCATTTTCATTAGTTGTATCAAGGTTCCTAAACCCTTATAAATAATGGAGCTTATCAATAGATCGAGCATTTTCAGATTTGAATGAAAAGAATTGCATCTTCTCTAGTCTTTTACTCTCTTTTCTTATCTCACACTTCTCTTTCTTTCTCTTCCTTTCTCTTCCTCTCTCTTTTTCTCTACTTCCTTGCTTTATTCTATATCAGTTTGGTATTAGAGCCCGTCAAGAAACCTATCCTGTTACCCCATTGGGTTTCAACTAGCAGCAAAAACTTTGATTAATACTCAATGATCCTTACACCTCCAACGTCAACCCCTTACATGTGGAGTTGGACATTGGGGTGACTAGCCCTATGGAATTGGTGAACCACATAGTTCTTAGTGCTGGGTAAATTTTTTAAAATTTTAATAATATAATTTTTTGTCGGAAAGAAAAATTGTATATTTCATTAGACGTGGTTTTTATCACTTCTCCCCTTGTTTTCTTTGTTTTTTATATGTATCACCCTCTCTCTCCCCTTTAGCTATAACTATAACCTACTAAAATTTGAACCCATGAAAGTTGTCTCAAAAAAAAAAAAAAAAAAACAAAACAAAAAGTGAGAACCATTTAAAACATTGCATTTTTATCTTATGTATTGCAACAATTAACAATCTTATTACCAAAAGGTAATTTGTTGATAGCATTAGAATTATGACTTGGCAAGGTGAAAATTAATCCAATCCGGATTCAAACCAACAGAGTGAGGTAGAAACCATTAAGACCAAACTAGCAGATCATGACAAAATGTTGAACTGATTATATGACCAAATGACCAAAGTCTTAACAGCTCTCCAACATCTTGAAAAACAACTCATGAATGAGGAGGTTGATAAGTTAGTTAGGCAACATGTTTATTCATCACAATCTGTCTTTAAATTAAGGAATTTTACCTATTTCCTAAGCCTCAGTTTGAACAAATCCTAGGTCCACCTATAGGGCACTTGTTCATAATCATGCTCCAACAATTCCTGATGACTAAGCCTTTAACTGTGATGATGAATTCGTAAACCGTACTATAAATCCATAAACCTGAGTAATGGGCGAATAAGTTCGATTGTTGACAATCTGGGGGAAATGGCTAGAAGAGTCAAAGTGGATGTGTCGAACTTTGACAGTAGATTTGACCTAAATGTGTTTGTTGACAGGTTAGATAGCATGGAAGATTACTTTGAGTGGTATGGAATGATTGATATTGAATGTGTACGATTTGCAAAAATAAAATTGATAGGATCTGCTAGGAAATATTGGCAACATGTCCAACGTAGTATCGAACACCGTCGAGAGCCCCCCATCACTTGATGGGAAGTCATTAAATAAAAAATTAAAGAACAATATTTATCAATATACTTTCGAAGCCAATTGATTGAACAACTAATAAAAACCATAAACAATTGAATTCTAGTGTGGTAGAATATTTGGTCCAATTTGAGGAACTTGTACGTAGGTGTGAAATAGAAGAGGACCAAATTATCAATGTCTGAAGATTTATTAATAGGTTGAGGTTTAATATTTAACAAGAAGTCTCCCTTAGTTTCCCTGACACCATGGAGAAAGCTTCCCAATAAGCCCTTGAGATTTAGTAGTACATTAAACTTTATTCAATTTGTCGAGCATCTTCTTAGTCTCTCGACAATAGAACTATTATCCAATCTACCCCAAGTAGTAGCTCTGTCAAGTCAAAAATCCCTACTACTAGTAATAATCCTGGCCTAACTATGAATCAGTGATTTCAATAGGCGCTCGGGCGCTCGCCTAGGCCCTCGGGCGAGGCAAGGCGAGGCCTGAGCGCCTCGCTTTATATCCAGGTGCCTCGCTTCAAAGAGGCGCCGCCTGGGCGCTCGCCTGAGCCCAGGCGCCGGGCGCTTCGAGTGAGCGCCTGGGTTAAACCAGGCGACCGAACCAGATTTTTAGGTTTGGTTGGTCTCCGGTGCTTTAGTTAGTTCAATCGAACCAACTAAATCACCAATATCAGGCTCCCTCTCGCGATTTTCCCAACTTCCCCAACCCTAACACTTGCGATTTTGCCATCGAGATTTCTTCTCCGCTGTCGCTGCTCTTTGCTGCCGCTGCCATTGTCGCTGATCTCCGCTATTGTCGCTACTTGCCACTGCCATAATCGTTGCTCGTTGCTGCTGTCGTCGCTCGCCGCTGTTGTTGCCGCTCCCGTTGTCGCTTGCCGTTGCCGCTACTGCTCGCAGCTCCCGCTCCCACTCCCGCTGTCGCTCGCCTCTCCCGCTGTCGCCGTTGCTCGTCGCTCCCGCTGCAACTGCGGTTGTCGCCTGTTACCGTTGTTGTTGCCTCAGCAGCCTCAATCTTCTCACTATACTGTTAACAGTATAGTAACAGTATACTGCTAACTGTATACTAATAATAGTATTTTTATTTATTAGATTAATAATATATTATTTTGATTTTAATACTATTAATTTTTATTTATTTAATAGTATATTTTTTATTTAAAAAAATTAAAAATACTATTATGATTTATTTATTTATTATGATTTTGTACTCGATTTTCTTAATTTAATAGCATATGTTTTATTTAAATAATTATATTTATTAATTATATTATATATTTTTATATTTTAACGCCTCGCTTCGCTCGGGCGAGCGCTTAGTGCCTCGGGCGTTTTTTGACCTTGGCGCCTAGCGTTTTTTAAATCACTGCTATGAATCGTCCAACTCATTCACTTACTGATTTTCAAATTAGTTCGTCTTCAATCCAGTATCATTATTGACATGATAGAGGTTACATTATCTCTCATTGTCCTCCATTTACCCTTATCTTAAAACAAGAACCAGAAGATTCAATTGAGGAAGTAGACCAAGTAGTTGATCCCAAAGCCTACTCAGGTAATGAAAATGAACTAAAAATTGAAGATGCTCATGTTAATGTTGTCTGCATTATTCTTTCTACTTCTAGTGATTCTAATGAATGGAAGAGGACAAGTATCTTCCATACTTTTATTCGAAGCAGGGAAAGAACTTGCAAATTAGTTATTGATAGGGGTACCACTATGAAGGTAGTCTCAAAATCTGCTATCAAGAGACTAAACCTTAAGATAGAGTCACATCTAACTCCATTCAAAGTAGCTTAGGCTGACAAAACCACTCTACCCGTGATCGAGAGATGTTTAGTACCAATCAAAATGAGTGATTACGAAAATGAGATTTTTTATGACGTCCTAATAATGGACATTGCGCACATTCTTTTAGGTCGATCTTGGTAGTATGACCTTGATGCTACCAATCACAGAAGAGAAAACACCTATATCTTTCCATACAAGGCAAAAGCATCATCCTGTGACTAGCAAAATTGTTAGAAAAGGACAAATCAAGAATTTTCAAGTCTCCTCCATAAGCCCCAACCACCAAGGGACTCCACTTAATAGGATCCTAAGTCTTTTGTAATAGAGAGCCTAGACAGCAAATTTTGTGTAGCTATCATTGCTAGAGAAATTCCTAGAACTTGCACTACTCTTGACTTAACTCCTGAGGTCAAGTCCTTATTAGATTAATATTTTGATGTTATACCCTGGAAATTACCTAGTGAGCTGCCACTTTTATAGGAAATCCAACATGTCATTGACCTTGCACTCCTCTTCTGTCTATCGGTGTTCCTATAGGTGACAATCCTCCCAAAGCACTGATTTCTCACAACACAAGGATGACCTAGAGACCATTCTTGGTGATCGCCTTGTCACGCTTGCTATTAGTATTACTCAACACTTTCTTGTTAAGTGGCATGATCGTCCAACTTCCGATGCCACTTGGATTACTTTGGAGGAACTTTGTGACTTTGCACTAGACGTATTAGACCAATACCTTCCATATCACTCTCTGAGTCGAGTTCTTTTCCATCAAGGGTGAATGATGGAGAACCATTTGGCTTTCCAAAGGATTTTACAAAAGTTTATTCTAGGCAAATAAGTCAACAAAAAGTCATCAATTAGTTGGTCTAGAAATTCTAAGAGTTGTGTTAAAAATTAAAAGAAAAAAACTTTTGATCTTTCTAGGGATTCCTTTTGTATTAAGTACACTCATTTACTATTAAGATATCCTAGAAGTCACATTTTGATTTTCTAAAAATCATACTAATTCCTTAGGAGATTACTCTTCAGGATCATTGTCTTCATTAAGTATACTAAGGCTCATAAGCCCCTATAAATAGTGGAGCTTGTCAATGGATCAAGTATTTTCAGGTTTGAATGAAAAGAATTGCATCTTCTCTAGTCTCTTACTCTCCTCTCTTATCTCACACTTCTCTTTCTTTCTCTTCCCCTCTCTTTTTCTCTACTTCCCTACTTTGTTTTACATTAGGGAGGGGATGGTGAGAGGGAAGGAGAGGGGGAAGAAGTATTGAGGAGTCAAGGCAAGAGGAGGAGGGGGAGAGGGTGATGATAGAGGAGAAAGAGGGAGGGGAAAGTGAGAGGGAAGAAGAGGGTGACAAGTAGAGAGAAGGAGAAGAGGGAGGTGGAGGAATAAGGTAGGAGGAGGACGAGGAGAGAGATGGGGATTGATTGGGTTCAGGGAGGCTTAGCTGAGGGAGGGGAGTCGTTGGGGAGGCTTGACGATGTTCGATGCGATGGAGAAGGGTGAGGAGAGAGAGAGAGAGCAAGTTGGGAAGAAGAGAGAGTTACTGTGAGAAGAAGTTGCTAGAGGGTCATTGTGTGAGAGGAAGTTGCTCGTTGATCACTGGAGTAGCACCTTTGCAGCAGGAGGAAGGTTCACCATGTCGTGGGAGGAGGAAGCTGTTCTTTGCCACTAGCACAAGGTTTTTCAAAGAGGTGGTCATGGTCAATCTCGTGCGTAGGGTGGATGGTGGTTTATGCGATGGGTCATCTGGCTCGATCGAACCAGCATCACTCATCTGATTCGATCAAATCAGTATCCGGTAATGCCCAATTGCAGACACCTGCCCAGCCTACCATCAAGGTGCTCAGGCCTCGCCTCATCTTGCTCGAGCACCTAGGCGAGTGCTCAAGTGCCCGGTGAATTCCCTAGTAGGAACAATATTTGTTATATCTAACCTTCACCACACCTTGAATTAAATGAAGCATTGTGAATTGAGTTATACTTGTTACTTCCTAGAGGACATGTACTGGCAAACACTTGTAAGAATATGGTTTAAGCAGTTTTCAATAATGTCCGTAGTAAGGTGATTTTGAGGAAGAAGCTTAGAATATTGGATGCTGATCGATCATATCTGTCTGAAACAACTGCAGACTGAATAGTTTATTTCTATATCGGGTTTATCAATTGATGTTGGCATGTTGCAATCCTGATTGGGTCGATAAATTTGAATCATATTATGAGCAAAAAATATGATCAAGGAAAGCTCTTTTCATTTTTGTAGCTTGCTTAGGTGCATAATCATTGCTCATATTAAAAAATAAAAACGTAATAGTTGTTCTTAATGTTTTAAAGGATGTCTTTGTCTTTATCGTCCCATGTCATGGGAGATAAGTAAAAAATGAAGTGCATGATCAGGGACCACAATTTGCAGTAGGGAGAGAGCGACTGGTCATCTGCTTATATTCAGATGAACGTGATCTATAAGAAAAAAGTGGCTGCACTTATTAGATTATTGGCAGGCCATTTCAAGTTGGACAAAGATATGCTTTTCTCCTCTTTCTGGGCCTCTGACTATATTTCATTTTTTCCTTGAAAATTACAATTATGTCATAGGGATGACCATAGGAGACTAGTTGACGCATAAGCATGAGAACTTTTCATCTCCTGAATTAAGTCACTTTGTGATTTATTTGAATAGAGCTGAAGAGTGCTTGGTGTTAATCAGGAGTTGCTTTTTCTGTTTCGTTTTTCACTGATTTTAATGGGTTGTGTAGGATTACTTGTTCTTGTATGATTTGGCTTCTTGTATTTCCTATAGGATGATGTAAAAAGGGGTCTGACCAAGCTAATACAAACAGGGCAGCATCTGGCTGCAGACTTAGAATTGTTAATTGAGCTTGTGAAGAGAAGAACAGCATATTAGACATGGCAAAGGATGCAATTGCCCTTGCCCTTGCTGTTTTATCATTCTTTTCCATTTGCGATCATTGTTACTTGCTCTGTCCCAAATCATCATTCTCTTGAGATAAGTTTCTGAGAAATATGCAAAACTTTTGATAGGGACAAGATCTGAACTGGATTGAATTAACTTGAAATTTTCATTGTTATGCAAATTACTTGAGACCTTTAAGAGCTGAATAGGATTGTGGTCTTGAACTACATCATCTAGTCTACATCTTCTCACACTTCAACAGGTTGTATTAGCTTCTTGTATGGCAAAAGATAACATAGCACCAAATAATTATTTTCTAATATGCATCAGACTAAGGACTCTTGCACCATGAGAATAATTTGCAAGATGCATCTATGTTTATTATGCTTATGTTTTTTTATCATAGTTTCATGATGCTTAAATTCTATGGATCTATGAACAGGAAATATAAGGTTTTAGCATGGAAGTTGACATCTTTGCTTGAAAAAGTACCTATTTAACAAATGTTATGAGGTGAAAAAATTATGCCATCTATCCTTTCTGTAGGGACTGGCTACTTAACAGCATGCTTTGCAATGATGCTTGGACCAGAAGGTCGTGCTCTAGGGGTTGAACACATTGCTGAGCTAGTTGATTTCTCAATCAACAACATTAAGAATAGCGCAGCATCATCATTTCTGAAAGAAGGCTCACTGTCTATGCATATTGCTGGTATGCTGAACATAGCCTTTCTTATGGCAAAAACTGAACAAATTTTGTTATGAGAGTACCTATCTTTTAAATTGTACTAAATATATATTTTATGAAAACTCTAGCACATGATTTTGCGGTTTGCATCTTTCTCTATTTCTGTGTTTATCCATTTCTTCATGAAATCTATGCATGACACCTTATGTTCATCTGTATATTCAGTTGTCGGTGACCTTTAACTGTGATTCAAACATAACTATTATTAATTGTAACTTCCTACAGAAGTGAATGCAAGAAAGATTATTTTTTTACATTAGCAATTCGTATCCTCTATCCTCCTGGTACATTAGCACTTTCTTCAAACAGGAATGTTCTTTTTATATCCACATCTTAAAGGATGATTCTATTGCTTGTTTATTTTTCATTTTTTTCACTGGCCAATTCTTGTCAAAAATAAAATAGCTGGTTAGCTTTTCTTCATCATTTTATACTATATAACTAACTAATGCTATCCAAGAATGTTACACTGAAAATAGTTACATGTAAGCAAGAATAGGAATTACAAAATTTTATATGGAGAGTTGGTACTTCACTAATGGTTCTTTGTAAACAAGGGGTTCCTTGATAAATAGCAACTTAAAAATGGTAAAGAAGGGTGAAAAACAATACAGATAAGTCAGAATATGTTTGTTGATGTAGATGACAGGAAAGAGAGCTTCACAAATATACTTGCGCCTGGACGAGTGATTAGTTGGATTATTGTGGTCTTCTAGATTGTTGCATGATAAGTTCAATCTCATCAACAGAGGTTTCTTGTAGGTTTGATGTGTTAAAAATTATGAGTGAATTATCTTGAATGAGGTGGTTGTTTCCTCGATTATAATAGAAGCTTTTCATACATCAGGTATTAGCATCATGTCTTGTGTTGGCAAAATAATTTATGAAGATCAGACTACATCAAATGATGGGGTTGTGTAATGCCACTGATAACTATTAACAATTAGATTGTCACTTTTTTTGAAGGTGAAAAAAAAGCATTTGACTGGTGTATCTGCTGACTGCAGATGGAAGAGAGGGATGGCCAGATCTGGCACCCTATGATGCCATTCATGTTGGTGCTGCTGCACCTGAGATTCCTCAGCCACTGATTGACCAGTTGAAGCCAGGTGGCCGACTGGTGATCCCAGTAGGAACGGTTTTCCAGGATTTGCAGGTGATCGACAAGAAGATGGATGGCTCAGTGAGCATTCGAAGCGAGACATCAGTACGCTATGTTCCGCTGACTAGTAAAGCAGCTCAGTTGCATAGCAACTAATGAAGTTATGATTTTGATGAAAGTATCCTGATGTCGAGCTAACCATGTAGCTCAGAAGCATTTGTGAGACTTGGTCAAAATCAAAAGGAATATATGGCAAGACAAGCTGAATAAATTTGTGTATGGGCATTCTTCAGATTGTGCTTCTCCGATTAGATATCTGTTGTGTTTTTTCTCCATAAATAGAAATGGCTTCTTGTTTATATACTGGATGCCTATAATTACTCTTATAAAGTGGCATTTGGTGTACATGACTGCCCATTGGAGTATTCTTTTGCAAAATCCCCTTGGCAGTTATAGCTGGTCATCATTATTTTATGATATGTCCAAGTTTTTTTTTTTTTTGGGTCTTGTGATATCTCAGTTTAATCTCATGTTATAAATAAATTACCCTATAAGATAGATGGATTTATTATTATCAATGTAAGTTTAAGTATTTTACATTAGTGATCCAAGTCTATTAATTATCTCATTGGATTGGATTATGATTTTTTCTTTCGGCGAAGAAAAAGATTGTCGCTGACCTCTTAAAACCACAGATGTTGCTGTTGCTGTTGCTGTTGCTTTGACCAAATATGCCTACTTCCCAAGTCTTTCATTAATTTCTTTTGGATCATGTTGCAGGACTGAGTTGCTGTTCAAGCTTCTATCTCAATGATGCTGGAAACGAAATGGCGAAAGCAACAATTTTAAAGGTACACTTTAGTCCATTTGATGTTTTCTTGCATTTCGCGGAATTGTTCATGGCAGTTCATGCATGCCGCCACTTTTCCACTGCACAATATCTGAGTTAATTCTAAAATTTCAGAATCTATCAGTTTACTTAACATCTCATCTTTTTCCTTGGCAAGTATTTTAAATGATTGCATTGAGATGGTTGGTTAAGTGGGTAAATGACCAGGCGGTCTATGTTCATGCTACTTTTGCTGGAGTGAACATCACAGCACTAATCAATGGGTTGATGAATTCCGAGTGACCTCTGATTCTATTCTGTATGGCTTTTTTTTGTTTTTTTGAAAGAGAATAAATGAATTTATTTTTGAAGGGACAAAAAAATTCAGCAAACAGAATTTATATAGTGTCTTGAGCTTCCACATTACCATTTACATCTTTGATCCGTAGTTATTGGATTGTTGGACCAGAAAAAATTAAGAACAGCACTATCATTGGTTGGTATACTTATTAGATTGGTTTTGATTGAAAAAGGGGATGCACCAGCTAGCCTAGATGGTTTTAAATCACTTACTCAGGTCAAGTCCTGTAGTATGCTCAAAATTACTTATATATCTTTTTTATTATTTATTATCATGAATATTAGGTCAATTTAAAAAATAAAAATATTGGGATGAAGGAAATACTATTTCGTAGGGTTTGTCAAACAAAGTGTCAAACCCAACTCAAAGATTTATTGATGCACAGGTAAGTACTAATATTTCAGAGAGAAAAAAAAAAAAAGAAAGAAGAGAAAGGGAAGGAGAAAGAAAGATGAATATTTCAGAGAGAAAAAAAAAAGAAAGAAGAAAAAGGGAAGGAGAAAGAAAGATGAAAGAAGAAGAAGCGATGAGAATGCGATCCTAGCTCGGTTCAATAGCCGCCTGTGTGAGCATCGATCGTACCATTGGAGGGAGGCAATTCTCGTGAGCCATGATGCTCGTGAGAGAAATGAGAATTAAGGTTTGCTATTTCTCTTCTACGATAGACCAGATCGAGATGGATTTGTATATCCATCAATATTACATTTTATATTGGTCCAAGCAAAAGGATGTTCCCTCTGCTTTTGATCAAGGTTTGCTATATCCATGGAGGTTTGATCAAGGTTTGCTACATCATATCATATCATATAATGTAAATAAAAGGATAGACGTTAAATTCTAACGTGTGATCAAGCGAGATGCAGTTAAAGCAAATATACAGAGGCAGTTTGCAGTTAAGATAAACAACAGAATGTAATAGCAAACTGGAATACGACGTTCGTACGATAAAAACAATTTCGGTATGAAAGTCGATTCATAAATCACTTGTGATCAAGCGAGATGCAGTTAAAGCAAAGATATAAAAGTAGTTTGCAGTTATGATGGAAATCAGAATGTAAGCGCAAACTGAAATATGATGTTCGTACGATAAAAACTGATTTCTGTCTTAACGTCGATTCATAAAATACTTAACTATGAAACACGTTCGTAAATGAGCAAAAGGCAGTAAGCTACTAAGGAGGTTTGCAGTAAAGATAAGATGCTCAAAATAAATGCAAACCGAGATTTAGAGTGGTTCGGTCAATCTTGACCTACATCCACTTTTGGCTTCTTCCACTAACGAGGTCACCGACGTCCACTAGAGGCTTTCCTTCAATAGGCGAAGGCCAACTACCCTTTTACAGTTTCACTCCTTTTGATGGGCTTAGGAGACAACCCTTATAGAAATTTCTCTCCTCTCTTGAAAGATCAAAACTTGGAAGAAAAGAGGGAGGAGAACTTCTAGCCTTTACAACACTTTTGAGTTCTAAAAATCACAGAGTAAGATCAAGCTTTCGGTGCCCTTTCATGCAGGAAAGGGTGGGGTATATATAGGCCCCAAACTGGTTTGAATTTGGAGCTAAAAAATGTCACCTCCCGGATTTTCGGGGTCCTGGCGGTACTACTTCCTGACTGGGGCAATACAATCGCCTGGCAGCTCAAAGACTAAGCCTTTGGGCGGTGCCACCGCCTGACAAGGGCGGTTGCACTGCCTAGTCTCGCTCGGAGACTGAACCCAGGCGGTGCCACTGCATGACTAAGGCGGTTGCACCGCCAAGTCTCGCTCGGAGACTGAGCCCAGGCGGTGCCACCGCCTGACTGGGGCGGTTGCACTGCCCAACTTTCCTGGGAGACCATCTCCTGGGCGGTGCCACCGCCTGGCAGGAATTCTGGTCCGAATGGGTTGATCCATTTGGCCAAATTTGGGTCTATCAAGGGCCCAATTGCCCCCAGATTAAGTTAATGGGATCACCTCTCATTCCTAACTTAATCTACATGCTAACTACGATATTTCTTAAGACATTTACTGCAACTTGCTCCGGTGCGTCGATCGCTTCTTCCGACGAACTTCCGACGAACATCCGACGAACCTTCGGCGATGCTCCGGCGGACTTCCGGCAAACTCCTGGACTTGCGACGATCCACTTGGTGAGTTCCGATGAGCTTCTTTGGCAAGCTCCTGGACTTCTCGGATTTGTTCCCACAGAACCTCCGACGACCGTCCGGACTTTTGTCGAACTCTCGAACCCCCAATGTGATCATAGTCTTGACTTTGGTGCAACTCCTGCTACATGTCTTACTTCCATCGTAGTTAATCCTGCACATGTAAAACAAAACTTCGATCGAGACAATTAATCTTAAGTAATTAACCAAGTTGTCCGGCATGTCATTGGTCCCTCGACGCTTCATCCGATTCTTCGGCGCATCGTCCTCTCCTAAGGCCTATTGCCCAATCGGCCAGTTGACTCTGCAACTCCGATATCCTTGGCACAATACCCACTCTTTTTGGCCCGATGCCCGAGTCCACGGCCCGAAGCCTTCTGTCGATACGTCGACCGATCCACTAGCTCGATGTCCAATCTTCTGACATGTTCCTTTGGCCCAACATGATTTTTCCTGCTTTAATTGTCTCATCCTGATTGAAGCATCCTGCGTTACTCAAAACACAGATTAAAACAGAAACACATATCAAGTGGTTTCATCATCAAAATACGAGATTCAACAATCTCCCCCTTTTTGATGATGACAACCACTTGATGACAGAGTTAAACTTAACTCCCGGAGTTTAAACAAACTCTCCCTATCAATATGCCATATTGATAGAACCTTGAATTCAAACTGAATTCAAGTCATTGCAATATTCATCATGAATACTTGCAACACGTCATCATAAACTTATGCATTACATCATACTTCTCCCCCTTTGTCATCAACAAAAAGGAGAAGTTCCCACTCTTACGTGTTTAGAGATAAAAAGTTCAAATCATTGCATGATAAACATAGTATCAAATTTTATCATCATGCAACCTAGCAATTAAAGATGTGCAAGTTTTAGCATATACAAGTTAGCAAATTCAAAGATATGTAAGTTGGCATATTTGCTTTTCTTGAGATAGGCACGATAGCACATTTTTGCATTTTCTTGAGATTTCAAGCTAGCAATTCTCGGTGATGTTCAAGATAGCAATTTCTTTTTTGAGAAGTGCAATTTTTGCTTTCTTCTTATATTGTACAAGCTAGCTATCTCCCCCTTTGTCATTGTCAAAAAGAAGGGAAGACCATTTCTAAAGAAGGAAAGACCCTTTATGTCAATTTCTAAATCATGACAAAGGTGAGTAATTATTCTTATTTCAAAATTTCATAATTGAGATAAATCTTGAATTCAAATTAAGGTAATTTTAATCATGATTCACATCATATGCAATACATTACATACATCATAATAAAAAGCATAAGTATTGCATGTATCATTTTAGCAACAAATCATAGCATTTCATCATATGGCAAGATATCAGCAAGTAAAATTACGATGTAAGTTCTTGATATCTTAACATGATGCAAACATGGCATATGGCAATCATAGCATTTCGATCATCAATTTACCATATATTTCGATACAAGTTTCTTTTAATATCTTAACATAATTCAAATTCAAATATAACACTTATAGCATCAATTCATATATTTCTCATTCAAATATGGCACTCATAGTATCAATTCATATATTTCTCATTCAAATATGACACTCATAGTATCAATTCATATATTTCTCCCCCTTTGTCATCAACAAAAGGAGAAGTAGCTCTAGCTATTTTAAAAGATATGCAAGTTTTTGTAACATGAAGCCAGATTTTCATCACAACATATAAGCATAATAGCATAGCAAGATTCTTAAGTTCAATCATGGCAATTCAACACTTGCTTCTTGTGCAAGATTGCACTTTACTTTTCTTTGTATGTTCTAACTAGCAAAAGTTTTCTCCCCTTTGTTTTTGTCGAAAAGAATGAGAGGAACCAATGATTTAGACTTTTATATAAACTATGAATTTGCATCAATCAATATTTCAATCATCACATGATACATACAAGATAACAATGCAAAGAAATCATAAAAGACATCAATTATTAAACATGATATGATAATAGTCTAAAAAATTTCAATTTGTGATACATGTGATAAATTGTGATATACTAAAAAATTTAATACGATGCTTTTAAGGATATCAACCTATTTTTGATACAAAGCATGGCAAGAGCAATTATATTGTAAGTTTTCTAAGTTTTGCATTTTTTGCTTCTTTCGAGATAGCAATTCTTTGCTTCTCTTTAGATTGCAAGATTTGCAATTCATTGGTAGTGTTCATGATAGCAAGTTCTTTCAATGAAATGATCCAGCTAGCAAATTTTCCTTCCTTTGAAATATGCAGGCTAGTAAACTAACTCCCCCTTTATCATTATCGAAAAGAAGGGAAGACCCTTATATCAATTTTCAGATTATGACAAAGGTAAGTATCAATCTTATTTGTGCATCATTATATATTCAAATTAAAACATACATAATTTCAAAAACCTTATTTTTCATGCACGATACCAAAAAATAAATCAATCATCATTAATGGGCATATCATATATGATACTCAAATATTAAAATTTTTAAGTATTTATTAACATGTTGATCATGATACCAAACATTCATCATTTAAAGCATTCATGATACACATCAAAAAGCAAATTAATTTTAATCATCATATAAGGCATTTAAAGAATTTTTGAAACATAGGAGAATGATTAATTTAAGCATGCAATGTTTCAATCAAATTCAAGTCATGAATACCAATACTTTCATATTGTGAGTATCAATTCATGAATACCAAAAGATATTATTTGTGATTTATTTGTATCATTTCATTCATTCAGAAGATTTTCCTCTTTGGTAAATAAATCTAGGAGAACAAAATGAATTAAGGGAGATGTAACATGATTGAAGCATTGAACATGATTCATATTTAAAATGTGTCTCATGTCATAAGTATGAATCAAGCATTTGTGAAAATTAAAATCATCCTTAAAGTCACATTCAATAAATTCATACATGACAAGTATAGATTTATTGAAAAGACGATAAGATAGAAGATCACATTTCGTTTTTATAAATTTCTATTCATATGATTTACTTCTTATAAGCATGCCTTTACCTTTAATAAAACAAGTATCAACGTTTAAGACGGAAAGGTAAAAAACAAATCATCAAGCATGATTCCATGATATCATCCTTTTAATATCTTGATATTCATCATCAAGTATGATTTCAAAAAGTATGTTCAAGAGAAATTATTAAGACCAAATGCATGATACACTCATTTATTTTCAAAATATTCATCATGTTTATTTTCATGAGATTCACAAGATTGGTAAAATAGATTCATTAATCTCAATAGGATATAAAATTCATTTCCATTTCATACAATTGATTTCATGTGAGGGTATTCAAGTCTTTTGTGAAAACATATATCATCATTTAAAATCGAAACATAAGTTTCATCATGAAGCCGTCAAGACCAAACACATCATGATA
This sequence comes from Musa acuminata AAA Group, assembly GCF_036884655.1. NCBI lineage: Eukaryota > Viridiplantae > Streptophyta > Magnoliopsida > Zingiberales > Musaceae > Musa > Musa acuminata. Next base: position 36,685,793 of record NC_088349.1, read on the forward strand.
TCACATCTATCATCAAAAGACTATCAAGAAATTCATACATAGATGTACATGCACTATGTCATCTTAATATGTCATGAGAATGTCATCTTAATTCGTCATAAAAAGATTAGACCAAAAACATGTTACTCTAAAATGAGAGTTTCAAATCAACATTTCAAAAACTTATGCATGACATAAAATCATCAAGATATACATGCATGGATTAATCCTAAGCATTATCACATATCATATAATTATCATCCCTAATGTTACATACATCATTCAACATTTCAAAAATAACATGCATGAAACCTTAGCAATATACTTTTCATGATCAAATTTTTAATTTTTCAATGATGCTAAAATATGATATAATTTTTTAAAAAATAATTTTTTATTTCCTATTCCTACTATCTAAATTAAGCACTCATGAAAAACTTCAAGTAATTTCAAAATAATTCAGGAGAGTTGAGTTACTTACCTTGCCCGTCAAAGTCCAATTCACCGTTTCACCTTTGAAAGTTCTTGATTCATCCTTGGTTGCCTTCCTCTTCTTTGGTCTCTTCCTCCGTTCAAGTTCATTGTTTATTTTAGATTTTTATTTAATAAACTTATTAAGATTTAGTGTTCGAAGTTCAAGTTCATCATTGTCCTCATCACTTGAGTCATCGCTCAAGTGGTATTCATTTGTCCGGAGTTCCAAATCCTTCCTATTCTTTGGAAGGTGGTTCAAGTGCTCATCGAGTTCAAAATATTCCAAAAGTGTCATTTCATAGGTTATTAATGACCAGATTAATTCTTCTAATGAAAAATCATTTAAATTTTTTATCTCTTGTATTGCGGTTATTTTAGGATTCCACCTTTTTGGAAGGGATCTTAAGATCTTGCTTACGAGATCAAAATTCGAAAAATATTTACCAAGAACTCTTAGATTATTGCCGACATCCGTGAAACAGGTGTACATGTCGCCTATAGTCTCGTTTGGTTGCATTCGAAAAAGCTCAAAATCATGCAATAAAATATTCACTTTCGAGTATTTGACTCTACTAGTTCCCTCATGCGTGATTTCAAGTTTTCGCCAGATATCAAAAGCCGTTTCGCACGTAGAAATCCGATTGAACTCATTTTTGTCCAAAGCGCAAAATAAGACATTCATAGCCTTTGTGTTTAAAGAAAAATACTTCTTCTCCAAATCTAACCATTCGTTCATCGGTTTAGAGGGAAATTGAAAACCGTTTTCAACAATAAATCTAAATTCATAGAAATCAAGAAAACTTTCGTTCGAGTTTTCTAATAAGTGTAGTCCAATCCGTTAAACAACGGTGGAGAACAACCAATAAGCCCTCTTGAAAGCCATGAAGAGCCATTTCTCTCGGATGTAAATCCGAAATGAGAAATACCGGGCTCTGATACCAATAGTCCCCTCCTGTCGTTGTCTCGTTATTCTCTTTACTTTAGTAAATCTCTTATGTTTAAGATTATCCCCTTTTTTAAAAAAATAATATTTATATTTATATTTCAAGATAATTTTCTAACTAAATACAAAATAATTTTCCTTTGCCTTATTGATTTTGTCCTCAATATAATTTGTCAACACTCTTTTAAATCTAGAATTAATATAGAATTATTTGATGCGTTTCATTCTGGCCATATTTTATTGAAAAACAAATCGATAAGCGATAAACAACCTTAGGCGAGGAATTTATGCTTTCCGATACTTTTTATTGTCGTTATTGAATAATGACATCCGAGGAAAAAAACATTAGCTCATTTCTCAAATTTTCAATGCAGTATCCCAAAATAACTTAAGACGCTTTGTTATACATACTGTTTATAATATTTTTTGTTTAGTTACAACAAAGACATTGTAACTATATTAAAAAATACTATACTAAAAAACATTGTTAACGGGTATCAACACATTTGTTTTGAAATTTTCCATTGCATAAGAAACTTTGAATTTCAAATTGATATAAATATAAATTGTAATGAGGAGTGTGCACAAACTTAGATTTAGCCATAATTATCAATAATAAATAAAATATCACACATATGGTAACTTAAACAATAAAATAATCAAACATATATATATATATATATATGTATATCTATGTATATATATATACATATATATATACATAGATATACATATATATACATATATATATATATATACATATATATATATATATATACATATATATATACATACATATATATATATACATATATATATATATATACATATGTATATATATATACATATATATATATATACATATATATATATATATATATACATACATATATATATATATATATATATACATACATATATATATATATATACATATATATATATATACATATATATATACATATACATATATATATACATATATATATATATATATATATACATATATATATATATACATATATATATATATATACATATACATATATATATATATATACATATACATATATATATATATATATATATATACATATATATATATATATATAATATCATATATCGTATCCATAGATAGAGGGGATTTCAGGTGGTAAAACACAGTTATAGTTTTTTGTTTTTTAAACATTGTTACAGTGTTTCTATTGAGTTATAAAAAACATTATAAATGTATTCAAAAACACTGTAAACGTGTACTCACACTTTGGTTTCAATTGGTATGGACATAAATTGTATCAAGGAGTAGCCACAAACTTAGTCTTAACTTTTGCATGTAGGATGTGAAAAACAACATTCTAATGATTCATAATAAACAAAACATCGTATATACATACATATATATATATATATATATATATATATATATTCTAGTACATAAATTATATTAACTAGTTTACAAAATTTTATTTCTAGTACTATTAATCTCCTTAGAATTTCTTCTTCCCTATCTAATTAATATCTTATAAACAAATTGTTTTAGTTCTTCACTAATCATGTTATCGATATGTGTTCCTATATTCGATATGTCTGACTTAATCTTATAGATGCCATCACGTGTCTCCACGGTGAAGTTGTTTCTTATTGTCTCGAGGTAATGACCCAATCCTTTAATAAAAGCGATTAAAATTTATGATCATAAGATCCTACGAAGTCTCATGTTTTTCATCAGAAATTCTCTCTTACGTGTAAGTGAGACTATTATTTTCCACTCAACGGAGGCTAGAGATTGTCATGAGAAATCTTTTGGCTAATGCAAACATAATATATCAGTCCTTATCTTGCGTTCAAAACAAGCAGTGAGGAGTCACTTGTGACTGTATTGCAGAAAAAGTCAATCGACCAACACAGCTATGACTTGATCAAGTGACCTTGACTTGATTACTCTTCGTGCTGCTTAATCCTACATATATATTAGTCAATCTTGCATTTGATCATATTACGTTTATGATCGTTGAGGGCAGGCCTTGATACCAAGGTTTGTCTACATATCGGTCCAATAGGAGACCGATACATAAACTATCATATACTAGGTCATACTTATTACATGACCTTGTATTAGGTGATACGGGGTTTGAATCAATCGGTAATAATCGGATTTTGATCATTACCGATCAAGGTCTTAGATTGCCCTATTTCAAATGATCTATTTGATCATTTGAGCCAGAGGAAAGGATTTTTAAATCCTTTCATTCGTCATAGTCATCTGCACAACATGCAAAGATAAAGACAATAGAGAAGGTAGTAGCATCAGTTGTCTAGTTAGAAAGAATTTAGTTGAGTGAGAAGATATATTCTCAATTGCATTCAACAACATGCTTAGTCTAAAGATATGGTAGCGACATGGATATCGATGCAATGGTCTCATTTGTTAGTTATAGGTATCATACAAACCAATCACATGAGTGATGACACTTGTGACACACTATGATAATATCTTTGCTTATTTTTACTAGTATTTTATCATATATTATCTAGATATACATTGTGATATCCTTAGATCTATGCAATGAGAATTAGATCATAATGAGATTACGATAATAAGGTTGATTCGCCTTGAAACATAGATCCTAAATCATTTCGGTCATAGGTTGCTCGAGAAGGACATCGAGATAGCCGGATAAACCGATGTGCTGTATACTTATTCATATGATTGAGACAATTGATCTCATAGACGTTCGTGTGGGGACACTAGAGGTACAGTACAGGTGCTCATTGGAGAATGAGTTCACTAATTGATCCGCTTATGGAATATTAGATGGTTAATAATACTTGACGTCAGATAATAATTTAGTAGTCCTAGTTCTATTTAAAGCAAAAATAGAGGTAATAATGACACACTTAAGAAGATGATTATGATGGATCTAAAAAGTGTGTTTAGCATTGGCAACCTTTAAGATTATTTTCCTTGATGGTTTGTCGTGAGTAATTGTTAGTGTCATATACATAACTCCATAATTTATTAAGATATAATAAAATTGAGTATGTCAAAAAAGGTATAAATAGATAGTGAGGAGTTTAGATTGCAACATTCATGGTGATAATATTATTTATAGGATGAAAAGAGTTAGAAATAACATCGCGAGAACGTAGTTGAGCAAATATCACCGATCGTATCGGAATGTGGAGGAGAAAAAAGAAAGGATCTAAGGCAGCTTAGAAGAATGAAAAGACTGTTTAAGTATATGACTATGATACAATGAAAGAATATTTTTTTATTAATAATGTGCATAAAGATATGCACAACTAAAGATTACAAAATAGAATATATTATATAATTTTGTAATCAATAATAAATAAAAAATATATGTTAATCATTGCATAATTGAGAATATCATGATAAGATTATTAGTATGATTATCATGACTGAGAGAATTATGATAATATATTATCATATTTCTATAATTAAAAATCATGATGACATATTAACATAATTCTTTGTGATCGAGAGAATCAAAATAATATTTTCAAGATTTTTCTTTCTTTTTAATCTTATCTTTCTAGATCTCATCTTTCCTAATAGTCTAGAAGCTTATACTGACATGTGGATCTCATTAAGTAGTAATCTCTGTTATCCAGCAGCTGCTATTTATCTGTATGACTCTGTTATCAAGTTGCTTATGAAACAAGATTCTTCGGTCTTCAACTCGATCTCACCCTGTTCTTTTACTGTCTTGGTTCATTTTCGATGGAACCACAAACCTTGTCAAACTTTTTTGTGGGTATTCTGCCTGAATCTAAGCTTGTCGTAGCATTTATAAACGATAAATACCGAAGAATATATCGCAGTTTTGCCTTGTTCCATGGTCACAGTAGTGAGATCAACCTGCTGCCTGATACAAGTGATCATTATTAATGATGAACCTCATCATTAACCAAACTCTCAGAGTTCTTGTGATTTAAGTACATCCGTTGCATTACACTGGTTTAACAAATGACAAGAAGAAAAAGAACTCTCAGGGCATTGACAAGAAGAAGCACTGAACTGTTAGTTTCTCTAACATGTTGAACATCATAGTTCTACTACTAGTAGTAGTAGTATTTCAAACAAGACTTGTTTGCATAATTTAGCTGTAACCGAGTAAGAGAAAGGCTGCAATTATGGATCATGTAGTATGTCCTTGTACTGTTAAGTTTCCAGCTTAGAGCCACGGAGGAGACTTGGCAATCTGCCAGCTGCTTCCAAGCCATTCATGGGCTTCTCATTGCAAATTTAAATAAACCACTTCCTCATCACTTCCATAAGTTGTGTATTCCCACGTGAAAGTATCAAATGGGCAAAGAAGTATTCCAGCTTTTGGATATATAAAGCCAATAATTATATACCATTCAGATAAGAAACATGCTTTCTTCTCCTCAAACCATGCCGACGTTCCTTTACAGCCAGCGTTCGCTTTAATCATAGTATGTTAATGATAGTGGGCATTTGCTTTTTGCTCCCACATTCAGAAAGCAAGAAGAACCATGGCATTATTGCTGTTATCATCAAATGCAGTGAATTATGAGAGAATTCACCAGGTAATGGTCACCTCAATCTTCTTTATGGTCTCCAGTAGATCCTTTCCGAGTGGGTGCATTGTTCATTCACAGTCCAGTTTCTCTGTATGCCTTTTGGTCTTTGGAAACCCTAATGTGAAAGTACATGGTGCAAGGAGCACCTGTCACTGTATGAATGCCATCCACCAGTTGTGAAGCTGGATAAAAATTATAGTCTTTTCCTTTAGAAATTTTTACCCAGAGATTCTTGCAAACAAGAATCTTTTTTCTCCACATGGAAGAAAGGAGAATAGGTTTCTCTGGAACTTAAGTCAAATATTTCCTACATAACTTCGGATGCTATTAGTGATAAATATACTGAAGAATATTGATAAAAGAGTGAACCAACACAACAAAATAAGAAAAGAAGATGACATATCTGACCAATTTTTGAAAATAGGTTGAGCTTGAAATCTTACAAATTTTTTAAGATGCTATCTATCTAATTGTTGATACAAAGGTCTTTGGATCAAATCTTATCTTTACCACCATTTATTCTTTATATATAAATATAAATATAAATATTTATATATGTCCTATTGACAATGTGGTCACAATGATTTGGAGCTTCAACCATTCAATAAGTCATTAAAATTTTATTCAGAGAATCCTGAATATGAAAAATGAATAAAATTTTACTTTTGCTCTTAATTTGTTATATTAATATGTTGCATGTGGGTCTTTAAATATTATGAAATGTTAGGGGTAGTTTAAGGAAATAATTAAGATTGTGTGAGAAGATTGAACGGAAAAAAACACCTTCTTCCTCTTTTCCTATTTGAAATCAAATCTAATATATTAGTCATATAAATGTCATATTTTTCATCAACTGCTATCAGAGTCAAAGCCCTCTTTTTATCATTCTTGAAGACTCAAATTACTAAAAAGAGGAAGATTTTGAGATGATCAATCATGGCAAGTGGTAGCAACTCAAATCTCAACATATATGTAAGTGTTCTGATTTTCAATGATGAGAACTATGATTTTTGGTTTGTGAAGATGGAAACTGTATTGTTTCACTTGATGTATGAGATTTGGTTGAGAATGATTTTGATGACATGGGTGTTAGAAGAAGGATAAAGACATAAATTACAAAAGAAGCTTGTTTGCATTAACAAGTCCCTCTCCTATTTATACAAGTTAGGAGGGAGGATTTTCCTCAACAGATTAGAGGATTTCTTTCAATAGAGTAGAGAGATTTCCTCATATAGTTAGGAAAATCTTATTTGCTATCATGCCCCCGCAAGATGGTGCTCCTGTCAAGGACACTAATCTTGGATCGATGTAATGCAAAAAGTTGACGATCGAGAGGCTTTGTGAGTGAGTCGGCTAACTGATCAGCCGAGTGGACATGAGAATCTCGCAGCTGATGGCGGACAACTTGATCTCGCACAAAGTGGAAGTCGATAACAATATGTTTCATGCAGGAGTGAAATATCGGATTAGCGCACAGATAGGTAGCTTAGACATTATCACAATATATTGTTGGAGTAGAGTTGATGTTGAGTTTCTTGAGCAAATTTGTGACCCAATTGAGTTCTACAGTGGCAATGGCGATGGCACGATATTCAGCTTCAGCTATTGACCGTGCAACTGTCTTTTACTTCTTAGAGCTCCAACTTATTGGATTAGCGTCAAAGAAGACAATATACCCTGATGTGGACGTTCTATCATCAAAGTTGTTTGCCCAATCAGCATCGCTAAAGGCATGAAGCTGAAGTGGAAAGTGTTTACGAAGAAAGAGACCATGATTGAGGGTACCCTTAAGATATCACAGAATTTGTTTAACCATAGACCAATGCATAGTAGACGGCCTTTGCATAAACTATGATAATTTGTTGACTGCAAATGAGATGACGGGACGGGTGAGAGCTAAGTACTGTAGGGAACTAACGACTTGTCGACATTGAGTGGGTTCCGTAGCAGGACTCTCATCAGATAATTTGAGAGAGCCACTAGCAAATAGAAGAGTTGTAACCACATTTGCGTCCTACATGTTTGTTTTAGATAATAAATCTTGAATATACTTTCATTGTGACAGAAAGAGTCTAGAAGATGTGAATGTAGCCTCTATACCCAGAAAGTAGTTCAGGGATCCTAGATCTTTGAGAGAATCGAGCTACCAACTGTTTGATGAACGCTTGGATTTTTATGGGGTTATTGCGTATGATAATGATGTCATCCACATATACTAAAATATATATTGTGTCACTATGATGCTGTTGTAAAAATAATGAGGAATCAGATTTGGAGTTGAGAAAGTCAACTGAAGTTAGAAAAGAGCCAAGTTCAGTGTACCAAGCTCTTGGAGCCTGACGGATTCCATAAATAGCTTTTCAAAGTTTGTAGACATACCTTGGATACTGAGGATGAGTGAAACTAGGAGGTTGTTACATAAAAACATATTTAGTTAGAGTCCGTTGTAAAAAGGTATTATTAACATTCAGTTGTCGTAATTCTAGCCCTTAGTGGTGGCCAGACTTAGGATAAGTATGATTGTAGTGGGCTTAACAATATGACTAAATGTCTTAGTGAAATCAACTCTAGGTCTTTGATGAAACCCTTTGGCGACGAGGCATGCTTTATATCGGGCAACAGAGCTATCAGGGTTCCGCTTAACTCGAAAAATCTACTTACACCCGATGATGTTTTATGTATGAAGAAAGGGTACTAGATCCCATGTTGAGTTATGGAGGAGGGCATTATATTCCTCACACATGGCGCTACACCAATGCGGAGATTTTTGGGCTTGAGTAAAGGTGGTGGGTTCAACGATGGTAGATGAGGAATCCATGATAGCATGTAGATCAAGGACCTGACGTGGTTTGAAAATACCACTCTTAGAGCATGTGGTCATAGGATGGTTGGAGACTACGGGACCGTGAGGTTGTATTGTTGAAAGAAGCGGTTGAGAGTCATTGACACAGGTTGGGTCAAGTGGAGGTACATCAGGGTCACTTGGCCGAGTAAGAGGTAAAGATAACGGTTGTGATCCTAAACTAATTACCCCAATAGTCGGAGAAGAAAAAAGTGGAGTAGGAAGGGAGGGAATGGGCAATTGTTGAACCGGAGGAGTGGAATAGTGTGGATCACGAGAGGAGGAACTGGACGATGTCATAGGAGGCTTGTCTAGTTGGATCGGAGGTATACTCCAGTGAGGAATGGTTAATAAGGTGGTCGGCCTGGTAGGAGAGGTATGGTTCTGAAAAGGAAAGACAGACTCAACAAAAATAACGTGATATGATATAAAGATTTTATGAATGTGGAGATTATACCAGCGGAAAGCATTATGTTCAAGAGAGTAACTTATAAAAACATAAGGATTAGATCATGATGTTAACATATGAGAGGCATAGGGACGCAACCATGGATAACAAAGACAACCAAATACTCTGAGTTTATGAAGGTTTAGGGGTTTGTGAAATAGTGTGTCAAAAGGGGACTGGTATTGTAGGATTGGCATAGGCATTCTATTACTAAGGTAGATGACAGTTTGAAAGACTACTGTCCAAAAGTTTAAAGGTATGGAGGCCTGATGGAGAAGTGTGAGCCTAGTTTCTACTATATGTCGATGTTTGCGTTCGATGGAGCCAACGAGTTGAGGAGTATGCAGGGGAGACTTGAGGTGTTGGATACCACAAGCTGAAAGATAGAACGCCAGGGCTTGATATTCATCACCACCATCAGAGTAAACCGTTTTAATGGTAGACTAAAAGTGGTTTTCGACCAACTTTCGAAAAGTGGGAAAGATGGTCGAAACATAAGATTTATAGTGAAGAGGATATAACCATGTGTACTTAGTGAAGTGATCTATAAATATGACATAAAATATGAATTTATCTAAAATTTGAATTTATCAAAAGACAGGATTAGGACAGGACCCCAAACATCTGTATAAATAATTTTAAATAGTTTAGAGGAGGAAATGGAAGACGTGCCAAAGGGCTGTCGATAACTTTTATTACTAAGACATGTATCATAATGCGTTATAAAACTATACGATTTAAAAATAGGAAGAGACAAATGAGAAAGTAATTTCTACTGAATAAGGGACGAGGGATGACCAAGACGATGATGCCACACATCAACTGGAGCCGTAACGGAAGAATGAATAATGGGCTGGTTTATTTATGGAGTTGATGGCCATTTGTAAATGTTGCCTCTATTCGGGCCCTGGACCAAGGATGCCCCCATGCTCAAGTCCTTAACAAGAAAGGAATTAGGAAAGAATTCAATTGAAGTATTATTATTTTTGTAAAATTAAGAAAAAAAGATGAGATTGCGTTTAATATTAGGGGCATATAAAACATCATCGAGTGTAAATATGGTAGTATCAGAAGTAAGCGTTGTGGAACCAGTATGAGTTATAGGAAGGCCTTTACCATCACCGATGATGATATCTTCATCACCACCATAGAGATTATGGAGAAACAAATTCTGAAGATCAGAGTTAATATGATGGGAGGCATCAGAGTCCATAATCCAGTTGGGCTAGCTAGTCGTCAGAGTAGTGAGGAGATTTGCCTGAGGCTAGTGTGATGGAGCAGGAAGGCGGGGTCGAGACCGACAAACTTTAGCGGAGTGTTTGATTTTATCACACAGCTAGCATACGACCCATTGTTGTTGGCTTGAAGGGGCAGGACGCCAAGGCGGATGAGTATTTGAGTTGCTACTTTACGAGAAGTTATGATTAGGAGGATAAGGGGGGTGTTGCATGGGACCCATAAGATCAAGATTACCTTTGGTGATGTTCGGATCAACTACGGTGCTCCAAGAGGCAGGGGGTGACGGAGTCGAAGAGGCGGGAGAAGAAGCCCACAGGCACCGGAGGAGAGGTAAGCAGTGACGCTGCCCTTTCCAACCGAACAGGAAAGAGGAGGAGGCGACGGGAGAGGAATTACCGATCTTCTATCCGTAGGGAGTCCTTCTAAAGATGTTCTTCCCAGTATACTTGGGCGGAAGGATATCTTCCTAATGGCAAGGAATCTCACAACAGTTTGGGTTGTGCGCCAGCAGTTGCTGTTGGCTAGGAAGCGGCCGCGGAGTTGCGTCAAGGCAGAAAGGTTGGCGTCGGTTGCTACTGGCCGCGGAAGCTTCAGTTCTTGCTTTTCTTGTGAGAGAAACAGACGCCATAGTTGGAGGTAGTGGTGAAGGTGACTGTCGAAGGGAAAGAAGGGCTGGAAGGGGAGGAGGATAGGGAGGAACTACAGTGGAGGAAGGAGAAGGGGAGGAGTGTTGAATCTCAGATTTTGATGATGAAACCAATCAATATGTGTTTATGTTTTAATCTACATTTTAAGTGACGTAGGATGCTTCGATCAGGGTGAGACAATTAAAGCAGAAAAATCATGTTGGGCTAGAGGAACATGTCAGAAGATTGGACATCGGGTTGGTGGATCGGTCGACGTATTGACAGAAGGCTTCGAGCCGTGGATTTGGGCATCGGGCCAAGAAGAGCGGACATTGTGCCAAGGATATCGGAGTTGCGGAGTCAATTAGTCGATTGGGCAATAGGCCGTAGGAGAGGACGATGCGTCGAAGAATCAGACGAAGCGTCGAGGGATCAATGACATACTGGACAACTTGATTAGATTCTTAGGATTAATTGTCTAGATCGAAGTGTGTTTTACATGTGCAAGATTAACTATGATAGCATGAAGACATAAAGCAAGTTTACTAGAGTCAAGTTCAATGGGTGTTCGAGAGTCCGCCGAAAATCCGAAGAATCGTTGGAAGTGCTGCCGGAACCAACTGAGAAAGAATCGGGGACTTGCCGAAGTTTTCGGAAGTCCACCGAAAAGATCGTCGGAGGTTCGTAGAGATCACTAAGAAGGTTTGGATACTTGCCAAAGACTCATTGAACTCGCCACAAGACCGGGAGCCTATTGAGAGTCCGTCGGAAGAAATCCGAGGGTGTATCAGAAGTCCGTCGGAAGTTCGCCGGAAAGCTCGCCGGAAGGAAACTCAAAGTTTTCGGTTAAAAAAATTGCTTAGGGCTATGTCTTAATTTCATAGTTTGCATATAATTTGGGTTAGGATTAACGGTTAATCCTATAACCCAGTTAGAGTCCAATTGGGCTCGAGTTTGGACTGGTTTGGGCCAAGTTTGGAGCCCAACCAGTAAGCTGGAATAGTCCAGGCGATGGCACCGCCCAGAACCCGAGAGATTCGACGGTGGCATCGCCAGTACACTGCTGGATTGGGCGGTGGCACCGCCCAAAACCCGAGAGATTTGGTAGTGGCATCGCTAATACATTGCTGGACTGGGTGGTGGCACCACCCAGAACCCGAGAGGACCGGTGGTGGCACCGCCAGTATACTGTTAGTGTCAGATACTGATAGGCGGTGGCACCGCCACTGACAAGCGGTGGCACCGCTAGCACCGGAAAACCCAAAAGCAATTCAAATTTGTAGCCTAAATTTGAATCCTCTTGGGGCCTATAAATATCCCTCAATTCTCAGTAGAGATTACACCTTTTTGTGAAGTTAGAAAGTGCGAAAAAGTCTAGCAAAGTTTTGTTTTCAATAGCTTAAGTGTTCACTTCCCTCTTTCTCTTTGGAAAAATCTATAAGAGTGTGAACCACTTGTAAGAAGATTGTAAGAGGGGTATCTGGTTCTTCTCCTACAAAGTGATTTGCTAGTGGAATTTGGAAGCCTCATCGAAGAAGGCTTCAAAAGTGGATGTAGGTCATTTGACCGAACCACTATACATTGTGGTGTTCCTTGAATGTGTGAGTATTTAATTTTCTGAACCATTTCTCTACTTAGCTACAAATCGTTTGGTTTTTATCTCCCTACTTTTGACTACCTTTACTCGAGCCATTTTAGCTAAGTCATCCCTCGTCGAATTGAAATCTCTACACATTTACGAAATCGATTTCAAACTTACGAGTTTTAATCTGCTGCATTAATTCACCCCCCCTCTTAATGCTGCTCCGATCCTGACAATTAGTATCAGAGCAAAGCTCACTCTCATATTTGGTTTAATACTCAAGAGAGATGACTTACTCTAGCATGCAAGTGGGTCACTCTATTACACGTCCGCCTATGTTTAATGGGCCGAGTTACACGTATTAGAAGACTCGTATGAGGATCTTTCTTATTTCCATAGATTTTGAGCTTTGGAATATTGTCGAAAATGGATTTCAAAAATCTTCTCTTCCGATGAGTGAATGGGATGAATTGGAGAAGAAGGTTTTTGCTTTAAACGCAAAGGCTATGAATGCCTTGTTTTGTGCACTTGACAAAAATGAATTTAATTGCGTTTCAATTTGTGATTCGACTTTTGATATTTGGAGAACTCTTGAGGTTACTCATGAAGACACTAGCTGAGTGAAAGAGTCCAAAATCAACATTCTTGTGCATTCTTATGAACTTTTCTGGATGAAACCATGTGAGTCCATAGGAGACATGTACACCCGTTTCACAGATGTCATTAATGGACTCAAAGCTCTCAGTAAAGATTTTTCTAACTTTGAACTAGTAACTAAAATTTTAAGATCCCTTCCAAAGAGCTGGGAGCCAAAAGTTACGGCCATTTAAGAGGCCAAGGACCTTAAAACATTTTTTCTCAGAGAACTTATTGGGTCCCTAATGACCTACGAAATGAATAATGTGGTAAAAAGGGTACTCGAGAACAACCTTCCAAAGAACAGGAAGGATTTGGGACATAGAACATTTGAAGACCACTCGAGCATAAGCTCAAGTGATGGTAAACTTAAACTACAAATGAAACAAAAATTAAAAAGTAAAAAGAACGGAACTACTTGCTTTGAACACAAGAAGAAGAACAAAAATTGGGATGAATCGAGCTCCTCCGAAGACGAGGAGAAAATAAAAAAAGGTGAGGTGGCAAACTACGCCTTAATCACTTTCAATGATGAGGTAATTGAAACCCCCTTAATTTATTTTGAAATTACTTGATGTTTTTCATGATGCATTTTTTTAGAATAATTATTTTTCTTAAAAATTACATGTTTAAAAATTAAAAATACAAAAATATGATCATGATCGTAATTTTAAAAATAATAATGAAAATTATATATCTTATGTTAATGGAATAAAATGTTAGATTTAAATCTAATGATCATATGTATGTTTTCTTAAGAAGAAAAAATGTGTATCTTGATGATTTCTAATTTTGATTGAAACAATGCTTGATGTCTTAATGAAAATATTAAGAAGTTTAATATCATGCTTAATGAGTTTTCTCTCGAAATAATGCATAATGATTTTTGTGATTTATGGATTATCCATTTTCATGATAATAAAAGTGACTTTTTTGGTTTAAAAAATGATGCATATTTTGATTTGACATAAATGAAATAGGCATGCTTATATGAAATAGTGTAAGTGTCATGCTTGACGATTGTATACTTAATGATGCATAAAGTTGTAATAAAAATATTAAAATTTTGATACCATGATTTGACGATTTTATGCATGAGATTTTAAAGTTATACATGATGATTTTTTGTGGTTTATTGATCTTGATGGTTTTCATGACGAAATTTATTTTTTGATCCTAAACGTTGATGCATGGTTTTAACATAAGAACAAATATTTAAGTATGCTAATATAAAATCAATCACATAAATTTAAACAACTAAAAAGAGAAAAGTATTTTTCTTAAAAATTCTTTTTCTCTATCTTATTGACTTTAATGAATCTATTTGATCATCTTAAAAGTGATTTTGATGATTTTGATGATTTGAATGAGTTTCATGTAACCACGATTTTTATCTTGATTTCTGAAAATTATAACTTGAAAATTTATTTTATAAATCAAGATTGTCTATTATGATTCTTTCTTTTCGCTATTTGAGTTATTAAAAAAGAATCATAATATGTCTCTTGATATTCAAAATTTATGTTCACTATTTATGCATCTCATCACCAAAATTCTTTTTGATATTCTTAATGTGATGATATGATTTTTATACAATTCCGTATATTCATGAAATATTTATCTCATCACCCAATTAATTCTTCATGATGTTCCTAATGTGATGAAATAAAATTATGCATGAAATACAAATAAGAAGTTAATGATCATGCATGATAGGATGTAATGAACTTTGACATTTAGATACCATCAATTGAAAAGCTATGATCATGTTGCCAAAATGATGTATTATGAATGCTTGAATATTATGTATGATCTACTCATAATGATGATTGATTTATTTGTACGAAATGTATGGTTTTGAAATTGTGCATGTTCGAATTTGAAAATATGATGATGCATAATGATGAAATTATGTAATGAAAATATTAAACATTTTGAAATCATGTTTTAATGTCATGCATAATGATCATGCTTAATAAATTTTGAAATTATGCATGGTGATTTTTAAGTAATTTATGAATTATCGATTTTTATCATGATGAAATGTTACATTTTTGGTTTTAAGTATGATGTATGTTTTCATACAAAAAATTGAGCATATTGATTTGAAATCATGTTTAATGGTTTTATAATTCGAAATTATGCATGATGAATCTTGTGATTTACGGATTATTGCTTTTTACCATAATGAAAGTGCCTTATTGATCTTTGTCATAATAAATCTTACATTTTCGGTTTTAAACATGATATATTTTTTTATTTGGCATAAATGAAATAAAATCATATGAATTGAAACAACTAAAAAGTGGAAAATATTTTTTTAAAAAAATATTTTTCTTTATCTTATTGATCTTGATGATTAGTATGATAAATTTATGTATACCATTTTGAATCTCTTGAAAGTAATGTTGAGATTTTGATGAATTTGACGATTTGAATTTGAATGAGTTTGTATTCAAATCATGATCTTGATTTCTTGGATTTACTACTTGAGATTTTTTAATCACGATCTCTTCTTTGTACACCTACAATTTTTGTTATTTATAAAAAGAAGAGATTTGATAAAATGAATCATGTCTTTTGTAATTCAAGAGGTCTTATCTTTCATGACATGATACCGTTGGATTTATAGCTTGTATGCCTTGAAATAATTGAAATATTTTGTACTATTTTGTTCTTCCCTTATTCTTTCTTGTTTACAATGATAAAATGGAGAAAAGTTATGATCATGCATGACAAGATGCAATTTGACAGATTAATACCATGATGATTTGAAATATTTATGATTTGGAATGATGCATATGCTTTTTATTATGATGATGTATGTGATGTATTACATATGATATGTATCATGAATGCTTTAAATGATAAATGTTTGGTACCAACAATCATGAAGTGATAAATACTTAAAAATATTGATTTAATGTTTGGTATCATGAATACTTTATTATCATACATGAAAATAGTGATAAATATTTTGAAAATAAATGTTTGTATCATGTTAGATGATTTTACATTTTGTGCTTGATGAGTTATAGTGATGATTGAAATAATATGAATGATGATTTGAAATCATGCATATAATGATGAGTTTATATGTTTTGAAAACATATATGATGATTTGGTATTATGCATACAATACTTTAACGTATGATAATGATGCACGCAATGATGATATTCATGATAAAATAATTATTTTGATATTTAAGACTTAATTTTCATCTATGCTATTTACCTTTGTCATAATTTAGAAATTAACGTAAAGGGTCTTCCCTTCTTTTTGACAATGACAAAGGGGGAGCAAAACATGCTAGAAAGCTAATTTGTTAGCTCATATAATTCAAGAAAAAAGTAAAAATTATACTTCTCAAAAGAGAAGAAATTGCTATCTTGAACATTACCAAGGAGTGCTATCTTGCCTATCTCAAGAAGCAAAAAGTTAACTTGCACATCTAGCAAAACTTATATTTCAAGAAGCAAGAGTTGCTTTCTTGAACATCTCAAAATTGCTAGCTTGCGTGTCTTAAAATGTTGAAAATTTTTTGCTAGCTTATATATTGTAAACTTGCTATCGTACTACCATGTATATCTATGATGATAGCAAACTTGCATGATGATAAAAATGGATATTATGTTTTTCATGCAATGAGTTAAACTTGTATATCACAAATACTTGATTGTGGTACTTCTCATTTTTGTTGATGACAAAGGGGGAGAAGTATGTTGATTATATGTCATGATTTTATCATGACATGCTGCTTGGATTTTTGAATCTAAGAGTTTCTATCAATATGGTATATTGATAGGGGGAGTTTGTTTAAACTCCGGGAGTTAAGGTTAACTCCGTCGTCGATTGGTTGTCATCATAAAAAAGGGAGAGATTATTGAATCTCAGATTTTGATGATGAAACCAATCAATATGTGTTTATATTTTAATCTGCATTTTGAGTGACATAGGATGCTTCAATCAGGGTGAGACAATTAAAGCAGAAAAATCATATTGGGCTAGAGGAACATGTCAAAAGATTAGACGTCGGGCCGGTGGATCGGTTGACGTATCGATAGAAGGCTTCGAGATGTGGATTTGGGCATCGGGCCAAGAAGAGCGGACATTGCACCAAGGATATCGGAGTTGTAGAGTCAACTGACCGATTAGGCAATAGGCCACAGGAGAGGATGTTGCACCAAAGAATCAGACGAAGTGTCGAGGGACCAATGACATGCCGGACAACTTGATTAGATGCTTAGGATTAATTGTCTAGATCGAAGTGTGTTTTACATGTGCAAGATTAACTACGATAGCATGAAGACATAAAGCAAGTTTACCAGAGTCAAGTTCGATGGGTGTTCAAGAGTCCGTCGAAAGTCCGAAGAATCGTCGGAAGTGCTACCGGGACCAACCGAGAAAGAATCGGAGACTTGCTGAAGATTTCGGAAGTCCACCGGAAAGATCGTCGGAGGTTCACGGAGATTACCGAGAAGATTCGAATACTTGCCAAAGACTCATTGAACTCGCCACAAGACCGGGAGCCTACTGGGAGTCTGTGGGAAGAAATCCGAGGGTGTATCGGAAGTCTGCCGGAAGTTCGCCGGAAGGAAACTCGAAGTTGCCGGTTAAAAAAAATTACTTCGGGCTATGTCTTAATTTCATAGTTTGCATATAATTTGTGTTAGGATTAAGGGTTAATCCTATAACCCAGTTAGGGGCCAATTGGGCTTGAGTTTGGACTGGTTTGGGCTAAGTTTGGAGCCCAACCAGTAAGCTGGAACAGTCCAGGCGGTGGCACCACCGGACTGGGCAGTGGCACTACCCATAACCCGAGAGATCCGGCGGTGGCATCGCCAGTACATTGCCGGACTAAGCAGTGGCACCGCTTAGAACCTGAGAGATCCGGCGGTGGCAGAACCAATACACTACTGGACTGGGCGGTGGCACCGCCTAGAACCCGAGAGGACCAATGGTAGAACCGCCAGTACATTGTCAGTATCAAACACTAACAGGCGGTGGCATCGCCAGCACTGAAAAACCCAAAAGCAATTCAAATTTGGAGCCCAAATTTGAATCCTCTTGGGGCCTATAAATACCCCTCAATTCTCAATACAGATTACACCTTTTTATGAAGTTAGAAAGTGAGAAAAAGTCTAGCAAAATCTTGTTTTCAATAGCTTAAGTGTTCACCTCCCTCTTTCTCTTTGGAAAAATTTGTAAGAGTATAAACCACTTGTAAGAAGGTTGTAAGAGGGGTATTTGGTTCTTCCCCTACAAAGTGATTTGTTAGTGGAAGTTGGAAGCCTCATCGAAGAAGGCTTCGAAAGTGGATGTAGGTCATTTGATCGAACCACTATACATCGTGGTGTTCCTTGAATATGTGAGTGTTTAATTTTCTGAACCATTTCTCTACTTAGTTGCAAATCGTTCGGTTTTTATCTCCCTACTCTTAACTACCTTTACTTGAGCCATTTTAACTAAGTCATCCCTCGTCGAATCAAAATCTCTATACATTTACGAAATCGATTTCAAACTTACGAGTTTTAATCCACTGCACTAATTCACCCCCCCTCTTAGTGTCGCTCCGATCCTAACAAGGAGGATGAGGAGAAACTACAGTGGAGAAAAGAAGTCAACACTAGTCCTTCCGGCTTCCATATCGACACCTAGAGGAGCAGTAGAAAGCTTCGGCAGAGCTGCCTACAAGAGAATGCTCTGATACATGTTAGAAGAAGGATAGAGATAGAAATTACAGAAGAAGCTTGTTTGTATTAACATGTCCCTCTCCTATTTATATAGATTACGAGTGAGGATTTTCCTCGATAGATTAGAGAATTTCTCTCAACAGAGTAGAAAGATTTCCTCATATGGTTACGAAAATCTTATCTGCTATCAACGGGAACTATGACAAGAGATCAAACAATTATATTAAAAGAGAAATAACATCGAAATGCATTCGCTCTTGAAAAAATTCAATAGGGTGTTTAGGATGCAATCTTCCTAGCGATCATGAGGGTTACAAAAGCAAAAGATGCGTGTGATCTTTTGCAAATAAAGAAAATTCAACAAGATATGAAAGTTAGAGTTGTCAAACTTCAAACCTTAAAAGGAGAGTTAGAGAACATGAAAATGAAAGAAACTGAGATATTGAATAACTTTTATACAAAGCTTATAGAGTTGGTCAACCAAATGAAGACTTATGGTGAAGAGATCAGCGACCAAAGAATTATAGAGAAGATCTATACTAGAAAAGCTTAATCCTATTATGGTTACGATTTATAAAACAAAAGATTTTCTACATTATGTGTTGTAAAACTTACGAGCTCCCTGAAAGGTTATAAACAAAGGTTAATTTAATATTCAAAGAAAGTTGTGGAGAATATATTTCAATCAAAACTCAATATTACTTCTAAGAATGGTGACAAAAATCAAATAACAATCATAAAGTAAATAGGGAGTAACCTAGAAATAAAAATCAAGAAAGAGGAAGAGATAGAAGTTTATCAAGAGGAAGAGGAAGAAAAAATTATGATAAAAATTTCAACGAAGGACTGCAAAAAAGATACAGAATATGCAATAGGACCAATCATAAAGAGAATGATATTTCAGAGAAAGAGCATAGCGTTACAAGTGTAAAAAGTTTGATCCCAATAAAAAAGATTATTATTTTAACACAAATTAGCAAGCAAACTTTTCATAAGGAAAGAAGATGAAGTGAACTTATTTTATGCATGTCAAAGTGTTCAAGAACAAAAAGGTGAATAATGGTATGTTGATAGTGCTTGTAGCAGGCAAAAGAAAATAATTTTGTTAACATGAACACCTCATTTTAATCTAAAGTTCAAAAGGGCACAGGTGCACTTGTAGAATGAAAGGAAAGGGCACAATTGGTATTAAATAAAAATGGAGTTGAAAAAATTCATGATGTGCTATTTATACCTGATTTGGATCAAAACCTATTATGTGTTGGACCACTTATGAAGCATAAATATTCTCTACATTTTGAAGGTGATAGATGTATTATCTATGACAAAAGAGATAGAAGACAAATACTGACACAAGTAAGAATGGTGAATAAGAGCTTCACATTTTTCCTCAGGTATATAAATGATGTTGTTAGAAGAGAAAATGTAATGGATGATTCATAGTTGTAGCACAAGAGGCTTTGATCACTTGAATTTTGGTAGCCTCAAGTTTTTATCACAAAGATCAATGGTCGAAGGATTACCCTTTATTAAAAAATAAGGCATTAGTGAAGGACATGCACTTAGGAAGGCATCACAGTTAGTCATTCCCTAAAGGTGTTGCTTGAGAACAAGAGAAATACTTTAATTAGTGCACACAAATATTTGTGGACCTATGAAGACCCTCTCTCATGCATAGAATGAGTACTTTATTCTCTTTATTGATGATTATATAAGGCATGATTTGGGTTTATTTTATGAGATAAAAATATAAAGTTTTTAGCTTGGAATAGAAAAAGACCTTCAGTGAGACATCAAAGAAAGCCTATGTTATGCTCAGGTTTCAAAAGAGAGAAAACGCAAATAAGAGGTGTATCTTTCTTTGCTATGCAGCACAGTCTAAAGGCTACAGGCTTTTCAGTTTAAAAAGCAAGAAAATAATAGTAAGCACAGATGCTATATTTCATGAAAGTGCTATCTTGAATTAGAAAGAAAAGGAAGGTTAGAAAAATATGAGTTAGCAAGGATATTATATTTGATGAGAGTGCTGTCTTGAATTAGCAAGAAAGGGAAGGGAAGAAAAATATGAATATGTTGAAATAGTATTATAAGGACTGGTTCAAGAAGTCGTGAATCATAGAGATTCATCTTCAAATACCTCAAGTTCTACTGCATCATCTTCTAATTCAAGTTCAGAATATCTCAACCCTAACTCTAATCAGAATGAGAAGTTTGAATGACATTTACCGAAGGTGTAATTACTGTATGCTAGAACTAAAATATTTTCAAGAAGCAATCAAATAGGAAGTACGAAAGGAAGCTATGAAAGAAGAAATTAATGTGATTGAAAAGAATAAGACTTGGAGGCTAGTTGATAAACTTCAAAATAAAGATGTTAGTGGTGTTAAATGGATCTATAAGGTGAAATACCATATAATATATGGTTCAATGCAAAGAAACAAAACAAGATTTGTGGCAAAAGACTACTCATGACAATATGGAATTGATTATGATGAAACTTATGCATTAGTTGCTCGTGTTGGCACTAGTAAAATTTTGTTTGCATTAGCATGTCACAAAGGATGTTATTGTATCAACTTGATGTGAAATCAGTATTTTTAATAGAGAATTAAAGAAAGAGATCTATGTTGAGCAACCACCTAGTTTTATTATTGAAGATAATGAAACCAAAGTCCA